>NC_043705.1:35291631-35296320 GCF_006229205.1 Suricata suricatta | reverse complement strand
TTTTTTTTTGCATAGGGTCCTTCAAAGTCTCTTGGATTTCTAGAGTGGAACTTTAAATGGGAAATTTTTTTTCTTTTTTAATTTTTTTAATGTTTTATTTATTTTTGAGAGAGAGAGAGAGAGAGAGAGACAGCGTGAGCAGGGGAGGGTCAGAGAGAGAGGGAGATACAGAATCCAAAGACAGGGTCCAGGCTCTGAGCTAGCTGTCAGCACAGAGCCTGATGCGGGGCTCGAATCCACGAACCAAGAGATCATGACTTGCGCTGAAGTCAGACGCTTAACTGACTGAGCCACCCAGGCGGCCCAGGAAATTTTTTCTTTAAAAAAGTCTCTTGTACAGGATTGTTAGATCCTCTTCTATCTACCTAGGAGCCTGGAGGAGAGCACATCTGAGCTCCATACCTCGCCATGCAGTTATAGTTATAAATGGAAGGAGGCCATGACAGAGGAAGAGTAAGGCAGCAGGGACATCTCTCCTCTTTGTTATCCATGAGGCTAAAGCTTCTTCTGCTCTTTCTCTGAGACTGGTGCTGATATAGACGTCCAGCCCCAATGTTAGCTTTGGGCTTGAGATACCTACTCCATGTCTCCATTTAGAAGTCTAACAGGCAACTCAAAAATTTAATGTGATAAAGATAAACTCCAGACCTGCACCCCCAGATGTGCTCATCTCTCAGACTTCCCCGTATCTGTTAACAGCAACTCCATCCTTTGAGGTGCTCAAGTAAAATGTTGGCCTCTTCTCTGCCATTTTTCCTTCCCTAATATGATCCTGTGTCCAATTCATCATCAACAACTCTTGGTATTCATCTTCAAAGTAGATTTGGAAGCTGACATTGTCTTACCATATCTCTCTCTCTTCAAAATAAATAAATATTAAAAAAAAACAAAAAACCCTGCTCTGATGGTTCCCTGTCTCTTAGAATGAAAATTAAATTCTTTTTTTTTTTTAAATTTTTTTAATGTTTTATTTATTTTTGATACAGAGAGAGACAGAGCATGAGAGGGGGAGGGGCAGAGAGAGAAGGAGACACAGAATCTGAAGCAGCCTCCAGGCTCTGAGCCAGCTGTCAGCACAGAGCCCGACGCGGGGCTCGAACCCACTAACGTGAGATCTGACCTGAGCCGAAGTCGGAGGCTTAACCAACTGAGCCACCCAGGCACCTCTGAAAATTAAATTCTTAAAATGGCCCATTAAGCCCTCCAGGATCCTGTCCCTCTGATTATAATCCTAATCTGATCTAATCTACCCCCTTATCCATTCTAGAATATAAGTTCTATGAAGGAGGAATATTTCTCTGATTTTTCACTCTATTTCCAGTGTCAAAAATAGTACCTGGCACATAGTAGGCACTTAGGCATAGTTTTAAATGAATAAATGAATGTTAAGAGATTACCATAGTGCCTGACTATATTAAGTCAGGAATCATTTCATTACAAAAAGAAAACCAATTTAAATTGAATGTGGTTGGATCACTTCTAATGTGATTGGAAATCCAATGTATTACCTTTGGGGTAGCTCCGTCCAGGAACTCAGATGAAGCTATTGGCGTTTGACTACCTTTAACTGATGTCTTTTTTTCTTCCCTGTTAGCTTCATTCTGAGACAGGCTTTCTTGGTCATCACAAACTTTAGCATTATGTAATACTACTTTAACAATACCAGTGGGGACAAGTCCAGGAGACGATCTAGTTAGCCTAGCTTGAATCAGGTGCTTCTTTCTAAACCAGTCACTGTGATCCAGTGTGATGAAATGTTCCCACTGGCCAAACTGATTCATCTCACCACCCCTGGAGTAGAATGTGAAAGTAGGCGTTTCAGGTCCACCCACAGTCCACAGACTGAGAAAGAGAGAGGGCTGCCTCTGTAGAGAGAAGTATAGATATCATTGTCAGTTTCATCCCGCATCACCACCAGATTGATCTTTGCAAAACATGGTTCTGATCTTGTAACGATTAAGCCCTAGGATCCTCCGTCACTCCCTGTTGAAATAAATGTCAGAATCCTTGGTCTAGTATTCGAGACTCATCCTAATGTAGTCCTCGCTTGGTCCCTCAGTTGTATGTGTCACTCTCATATTCTCCTTATCACAGAACCACTGGACTGTGTGCTATTCCTGGAATAGCATTTGTTCTTTTATTGGTCCATATGTACACATACATGATACTTATGTCTCCCAGCTTTGTTCATTGCGTAACCTCTCTCTAGAATACCTTTTGCCTTCTCTATATGTATAAAAGCCAACACGTGCCTTTTTTCTAATGTATATTTTTAAATGTTTCTTTAGTTTTGAGAGAGAGTGCATATGCACAAGTGAGTGGGGGAGGGGCAGGGACAGAGGGAGACAGAAAATCTGAAGTAGGCTCTGTGCCATAAGTGCAAAGCCCAGTGTGGAGCTTGAACCAACAAACTATGAGATAATGACCTGAGCCAAAGTTAGATGCTCAACAGACTGAGCCACCTAGGTGCCCCAAAAGCCAACACATTAATGGCCCAAGTTAAGGATCATTTTTTCTAAGATGTCCTCATTTTTCTCCGTAACCCCCATGCAGCTCAAAATGGTTTATTCCCTCCATCTCTCTCTATAGTACTTTATTTATTCATCTTTTAATAAGGTAGCGTTTTGGGGGGACTTGTTTGGATGTTGTATCTATACAGACCTATTTTCCCTGTTGGACTCTAAAATCTTTGAGGGCTTGGACATCTTTTTTCGTACAGCCAACTAGTTATAACAGTATTGTGCACATAAGAAGTATTGCAGAACTGTTTGTAAAATGAATAATAATAACTGAATTGAATGAAACTTTCAGTTTGTCTTTTTCCCTCATCTCTGTGATATGTTTATTTTGTAGCATATCTATTTGTAGAGCACATTTGGATTTGTAAACTTTTCTGAGGCCTTTCATCTTATTAATTTTTCATAATGGTATTCTGAACTGAGTTTTAGCCCTATTTTATGAAGAGAGAAACTGAATCTCAGGCCAGGTAACTTTTTGGTTGCGCAGGAGTAAGGGGAAGAATTGAATTCAGAATTGTTTTTAAAAATGGTGTTAAGGTTGGTTTGTTTTTATTTTAGAGGGAAAGAGAGAGAGGGAGAGCATGCATGCCAGTGGGAGAGAGGAGTACAGGGAGAGAGAGAGAGAGAGAGAGAGAGAGAGAGAGAGAATCCCCAAGAAGGCTCCATGCTTAGTGCAGAGCCAGATGTGTGGCTCAATCCCATGAACCATGAGATCATGACTTGAGCCAAAATCTAGAGCCCAACAGTTAACTGACTGTGCCACCCAGGTGCCCCTGTTTATTTATTTTTACTTGAAGTCTAGTTGACACATTAGTTTCAGGTGTACAAAACAGTGATATGACAGTTCTATGCATTATTAAATGCTAAACATGAGTGCAGTTACCGTCTGTCACCATACAAAATTATTACATTATTATTGACTATATTCTCTATGCTGTACTTTTCATGAGTTCAGATATTTTGACTATATGAGTCGTAAGTCTTTGGCAACAGGTGACAGCAACTCAAACCAGCTTAAACATAAAAAGAAATGTATTGGTTAAACAGTCACCCCCAAGAACCATGCTTTTTGGTATTCGTGATATTGTGTAGTGTCATCCCTTAGTGACTCTGGGCTTGGATGTTGACTTTTTTTGGCTGATGGGACTTTAGCAGGCATGATGGAAACAGAAGCTTGATTAATTGTGGGCACATTGGGACTTCTCTCTTCTTGGAATGATTCTCGGAACACAACTGGTGTGCCCTAAGAAGCCCAGGCCGTAATGAGAGACCATGGGGAAGAAGGAGTGAGATGCTCAGTCAGCATTCCCAGATGAGGCTTCAGCTGCTACCCAGCCCAGCACCCACCATGTGTGAGCCTGTGGGATGTGAGTGAGCATCCTGAGTGGTCTTGCCCAGTCTAGCCTCCAGCTGACCAAAACCCCTGCTACAGAATGATGACAGAGAATAAAGTGGTTGTCATTTAAAGCTCTTATGTTTCAGGCCATTTTGGTCTTCACTAATAGGTGTCAAAAAGATGAGGTGAGCATCTGATACATTGTTTTAAATACTTGTTTATTTGTGTGGGTGAGAGAGAGAGAGAGAGAGAGAGCGAGCGAGCGAGAGAGAGAGCGAGAGCGAGCGAGCGAGAGACTGAGAGAGTGAGCCCGCAAGGAGGGGCAGAGATAGAGAGAGACAGAGCATCCCAAGCAGGCTTTACACTGTCAGCATGGAGCCCAATGTGGGACTGGATCTCAAGAACTGTGAGATCATGACCTGACCCGAAATTAAGAGTCAGATGCTTAATGGACTGAGCCACCCTCGCCAATACATTCTTTTTGGGTTCACCTGCTCAGCCCTGAAACAGTCCTTGCGGTCAGGGTGGTAGGATCTTGTGCCTCCTACAAGGGCCACATGGAGCAGGGTGGAGAGATGCTCGAAAATCTTTCCACTGTTGGGAAATTGTGCAGAACAGACAAAAATTATAGCTACCAGAGCCTGTTCAAGCCTGGGAAAAGTCAGGCAAGAAGTATAGATTGGCAGAGTTGACAAGGTTCAAGTGCAGCTGTTTCACTTTACAGAGAGTACAATTTAGGCCCAAAGAAGACCACTTCCAGGGTCAAGATCTATCAGTTACGAGGTGCCGGAGTCCAGCTCCTGCAGGTCCAGGGGTCCCCCGAAGGATGATGGT
>NC_043705.1:35276872-35291531 GCF_006229205.1 Suricata suricatta | reverse complement strand
TTATGAGTAAGGGTCATTAGGCTGTTATCACTCTAAGAGGAAGTTCCCAGAAAGACAAGTTCTCAAGAGATCTGCTTGCTTTCATAGTCTCAAAGATGATAGATACATTTTACGCAGTAGTGACTATCACAAAGGCATTCAGGCCCAGAAGGTATTCTGTTATCCGTATTGCTTAGGGGAAAGTTATGTGTTGCATTAGGGTGTATCTAGTATACTTGCTCATCTTTTCCCTGACCAGGTGCGGTCACGTCTCAGGGACAGGGCAGGGGGACAGACAGCACCTGACTCTAATTAGCAAAACACTCTGAGGTTTGGTGCTCAAGCAAAAATGAAAGTTTCAAGAGGGTAGATTTTGGGAGCTATCTGGGGGCAAGAGACCGTGCAAACTTGCCGTACCCTCACCAGGAATATTCACTCTACCGGTGAGTTCAAATAGCTCCCAACATCTAGGCCAGAACCATAGTATCCTGGCTCCTACTCTGGGTCTCCTTCAGTCAATCTGTGTTCTCAGCAGTCGTGGTTCTCTGGAGTGGGGTGGATGTGGGGTTTATGTAGATGAGTGTGTGTGGCTTTCTGGGGGTCTGACCTGTGTAGATTGGTGGGGGTGGGGGAATTGATGTAACCCTCCCAAAGTTCTGTTTTCAGCATACCCCTCTGGGCAGAGAGCCGCATTCACACAAACCAGCTCCTGGGGTGTGGAGTTGGTCAGACCTAACGCCACTCCAGCCACACCTGCTCTTTGGCCTTTGATGCAGTTGGTCTTAAAGCAGGCAGCCCAGGGCACGTCACTGAAGCGTTGTAAAATTTCACTGGGGAGGAACACTTACAGACAACATCGGGGACCTCACGCTTCATGTAAGCCCTGCCTGATGTGAATTTGTAGGTTTTTAGACAATTTAAGAGCAATTTTGGTGAAATTTCCCAGGACATTTTGTTTTCTCAGGCAAAAAATGGCTTTTGCTGCATGAATAACAGTTGCACCTCTACTGCAGAGACAATCAAGCGTGGCCTCTCACAAATCCATAAATATGGGTAGGAAGCCAGATTTTTTGTGTTCACTCTATCTCCCATTCTCTTCCTTCCCATCACTGCTAGAGAGAGAGTTGTAGGATGTTCCTTCCAAGAGAGAATTTAGAATTTATTTAGCCCTGACATTTTTAGAGATGAGGAAATAGAAGCCCAGAGAGTGCTAAGGGCTTGTTCCGGTCATACGGTAATTCCCCAGATTGACTTGGGTTAAGAGTTCTCATCTCTTGACTTTAAGGCAAATCTTGCCAGGCCCTGAGATCTTTGGGTGCCTTCAGGGGCAGCCCTGATACAGGATAGGAAGGAGGATATGAGAAAGGGAGAAAGGGAGGATGCTCAGTGTCAGTGGAAACTGATTTATAACAGGGGGACCTCAAAGAGTGAATAGAATGATCTAGATTTCAGCAGGAGGGATGCTGGGCCTTTTTGTGAGTCCTAAGCCATAAACAGGATGCCTGGATCTAAAATCTTTAAGGTTTTTTAAAAAATTGAAGTATAATTAACATACAGTGTTACATTAATCTTTAAGAGGTTTCTATACTCACAGGTACCTCTAGAAAATGAGTTATGCTATGTTTCATTTTCTCAGGTCCCTGACGCACTTACCTAAGACTCAGAGAGGTTAAGCAGTTTATCCAAGATCACACAACCAGAAGGCACTGCCTCTAAGGAGGCTAGACATAATCTTTACTATAAGTGGAATCAAAGTATTTGGTCCCTAGGAAAGTAACCACAGGGATAATATAGTAGTTTATTATCTTTAAATCATGGATAGTGTAGTTGGCTGAGGATGTGGGCTCCAGGTCAGATGGTCCAGTAAGATCCAAGTTTTGTCACTTGTGACTGTTTGACCCTGGGGGAACAGTCAGTCCCTTCAAGGAATTCTTTTACTTCTCCTTTTTTTTTTTTTTTTTTTTTTTAATGTTTGTTATTTTTTTGAGAGAGAGAGAGACTGAGAGAGCAGGTGGGAGAGGGGCAGAGAGAGAAGGAGACACAGAATCCGAGGCAGGCTCCAGGCTCTGAGCCTTCAGCATAGAGCCTGACACAGTCCTTGAACCCATAAACCATAAGATCATGACCTGAGCTGACGTCAGACATTTAACCAACTGAGCCACCCATTTGCTGGTGGATTTCTTTTACTTCTTATCTTTACAATGGACATAACTTAAGCATTTACTTCATAGTGTTGTTTTGGGGTTAAAGTGGAGATAGTGCTTGTAAATCTCTTAACACCATGCCTGGCACTTAAGTGCTGAAAAATGTTAGCTCTTATTTGGTTTTATCATGTGCAGTACCAACTGGGGAATGGGATGATTCAAAAAGGGAAAATATAGAAGAGAAAAGACTACTTCTTCTTCATGCTTCCCCTGACTTAGCTCTCTGATTCCTTCGTGTGTTCCCAGCAAAAACCTATCCTCCCTGGTTTGTTAGATTAGTTAGATCAGCTCACTCCAAAGTGAGAGACAAGTGAAACCCTTAGGGGGAAGCCCAACCGAGTGTGCACAAAGATACATAGAACAGGAAGATCGTTGTAGGATTGTTTATGAAAGAGGAAACACAGGAATAACGTAAATGTTAGTTAGTAAAGAACAGGTACACCTCAGTTAATGCACCAGAGTATCCCCAGCGGCTTAGGGTAAAACATTGGAATCATGTTTGATTCTGTTTTTTCCCTCTCACTCCCCATGTGAATACCGTCAGGAAAGCCTGTTGACTCTACCTTTAAAATATGTTCCCACTCTGACTCGTTCTTATGACCCGTACATCTACCACCCTGATCTCAAGCCACTGGTAGCTCTTTTGTCGATTTCTGCAATCCCTTTCGACTTAGTCTTTCTGCTTCCCCGCTTGCCTTTCTACCTGCAGTAGCATCCTTGCTGGTCTTTGAATCCCACCTTAGAGCCTTTTTACTGGCTTTTCCTACTGTCTGGAAAGGTCTTGCCCACCATGTCCTCATAGCTCCCCCCATCATCTGCTCCAGCCTGCTTCCATGTCCTGGTCTATCTGCCATTTTTAACTGTGTGCCACCTCACTCTGAGTTCAGTACTCCCAGTCCCCTTTATTCTGCTTTTTCCTAGACGTTACCACTTTTTCATGTACTGTATATTAACTTACGTTTTAAGTGTATTGTGTATTTCTTGCCACTGAAATATAAGCTCTTTGAAGGCAGAATTTTGCCTTTTATGGGGAGGGGTTGTTTCCTAGTATATTCCTAACACCTAGAGTAGTTTCAAGCATATAGTATAGTATACTATAGTATAGTATAGTATGGTAGAAAGTGCTTCATAAGTATTTGTTGAAGAATGAATCAATTATTTACAATGAGTTAGTATATGGACTCTTAAAATCAGTGAGAGGGACCTGTAGGAGTTGACATGGAAAGATGTCCAAGATATATTTTTAAATGAAGTCAAGTTGTAAAACTATTAATATATAAATGGAGTTATACACATAGGCGTACACATATGTATACACACATATGCCTCTATGTATATGTTACAACTTCATTTATGTTTCATTTGTGTTTAAAAAACAACCAAACCATCTATTTGCATTTGCATACATATGTATATATAAACGCATAAAATGTGGTGAAGGCCATACTCTAGACTTACAATAATAGTTATTTTTTGGGGGGGGGAAGAGCAAAATAGTCTTTTTGTTTTATTCTTTATACCTGTCTAATTTTTATAATTTATCCTACAAAAGGCTGTATTCATGCAGCACTTGTGTTAAGTTTTTATATAGATTTTCTCAGTCAGTATAAATTTTGAAAAAAATATGTGTGCAGAAAAGGTAGCACTCTTGTTAGAGTTTCCTAGCTCTGCTAGTCTGAGCAAGTTGCTAGTAGAGGGGTCTGAAAAGCGTGGGAAGAATCTCTGACTGGCTGATCATTCTTGCCCACTTGACCTGGTCCTTCCCTCCCCAGACCCACATCTGGTACTTTCCTGTCCTAGACTGTGAACTGCTTGGGAACAAAACCGTGATTGTGTGGACTCATCCATAGCCTGTCTTCTGGAAGCACAATACTTTGAACCTACTGGTGCAAAATACAGATTTCTTTAATTGAAGCAGCACTTTCCTGACCCCCATTCTTTCCTGGCGGCTTCCTTGATGCAGCCGCAGTTCGCTTTTCTCCCTGCAGGTGGCAGTCTTCATCGACTAGAACTAGCAGCGCTGCCAGAGCAATGTTCTCCTTCATCAGACGCAATGCAGGCTTTCAGTACCCTTATTTCATAACACCTCCTTTACTATTCTTGAATGAAACTCATAGATTAGGGGCGCCTGGGTGGCTCAGTCGGTTAAGCGTACCACACTTGATTTCGGATCAGGTCATAGTTTCCCAGTTCGTGGGATCTGTCCCCATGTGGGGCTCTGCGGTGACAGTGAGTGGAGCCTGCTTGGCATTCACACACTCTCTCTCTCTCTCTCTCTCTCTCTCTCTCAAAATAAATAAACATTTAAAAAAAAAAGAAACTAACAGGTTAATCCACTTAGAAATATAACTTGCAAAATCAATACAACACCCTTGTTCTTGAAAATCCTTGAGTATAACTAGAAATAAAGGGAAAATAATTGATTAAAAAATACAATGTATTATAATAGCAAATGCTTGAGTGTGATTTCCCTAGGAGATATTATGAAGTAGTCAGCTGTTTTGCTTATGTCTAGGACCCCTGTGAATGCAACAGCTACAAATTCTGTCTGATAAAGAGGCAGCATTTCAATCTGTGAAGTGATTTTCTAAAATGGTAGACAATTCTTAGCAGAGCTTTTTTTTAATGCTTATTTATTTTTGAGAGAGAAAGAGAGAGAGAGTGTGAGTGCACACAAGTGGGGGAGGGACAAAGAGAGAGGGAAACAGAATTAGAATTAGACTTCAAGCTCTGAGCTGTCAGCCCAGACCCCAGTGCGGGGCTCGAACTCATGAACTGTGAGATAATGTCTTGAGCTGAAGTTCGATGAAGTTGGACACTTAATCGACGGAGCCACCCAGGTGCTGCTTTAATTAAGCAGAGCTTTAATTTAAGCAGAGCTTTAATTAAAGTACAAACTTCCCTTAATTTATTTGGATTTTTGTTCCCCCAAAATGTATATTAAAGCCAAGCTCCTCACTTTCACCAACCAACAAACAGATTCTAGACTCAGATAATTATAATAACCTCTGTAAGAGTTTGGGGTGTGGGACAGTTTTCTGGGTGTAGGACTATCCGTCATATTGCAGAATGTTCTGCATCCCTGGCTTCCCGCCCACTAATATCTGTGGTGTTCATTCACTGTGGGTACACTACTGAAAAATAAATATTTCCACATATTTCCATAATGCCCCTCAGAGGGCATTCCTGGCCCTCTTCAGAACTGCTGCACTCTCTTTGCTGTATAATGGCATAGCCACATGTGGCCACTGGGCCTTGAAATGTGACTAGTGCAACTAAAGAACTAAACTTTTTATTTTTTCAATGTTTATTTATTTATTTTTGAAAGCGAGACAGAAAATATGAAGCAGGCTCTGAGCTGTGTTTGTAGAGCCCCATATGGGGTTTGAACCCACAAATGTCAGGATGTCAGTGCAGACCCTGATGTGGGGCCAGGAACTGTGAAATTGTGACCTGAGCTGAAGTCAGATGCTTACCCAACTGAGCTACTCAGGTGGCTCTTTTTTTTTTTTTAATGTGCATTCCAAGCCCATCCTAGAACCCAATGCTGGGCTTGAACTCATGACACTGAGATCAAAACCTGAACCGAGACCAAGAGTCAGATGTTTAACTGACCGAGCCACCCAAATGCCTTAAAGAGCAAAACTTTTAATTTACACATTTAAAAACTAATGCTCAATTCAGTTATTGGGAAACTTTTAAGTAGGTTCAGGAGAACTTAGTTGGGTAGTGAGTCTACCTTGTCTACTGTAAACTTCCTGAAATCTGAATAGATTAAATGTTTCTAATAAAAGGTTTACTGAACTAATTGAGATGCTTTAATAAAATACCCAGAGGAATTTGAACATTTAGAAAGCCAAAAAGAATTTAGGGATGCCTGGCTGGCTCAGTCACAAGAGCACGTGACTCTTGATTTTGGGGTCATGAGTTCAAGCCAAACGTTGGATGTAGAGATTACTTAAATACATAAAACTTAAAGAATATAAAACATCTTATGACCCCATTCTTATATTATATTACATGCTGAAATGAAAAAAGTTTGGATTTATTGGATTAAATGAATTTCACTTTTTATTATTTTAATGCATCTACTAGAAAATTTAAAACTACATATGTGGGAATGCCTAGGTGGCTCAGTTGGTTAAGTATATGACTTTGGCTCAGGTCATGATATTACACTTTGTGGGTTCAAGCCCCGCGTCGGGCTCTGTGCTGACAGCTCAGAGCCTGGAGCCTACTTTGGATTTTGTATCTCCCCCTCTCTCTGCCCTTCCCCCGCTCATGCACTCTGTGTGTATGTGTGTGTGTGTGTGTGTGTGTGTGTCTCAAAAATAAACATTAAAAAAAACTACATATGTGGATCACATTATATTTCCATTGGAGAGTGTTGGGATGCGATGGCAAAATAATCCCTAGTGATTATTATTTTTTAATGAAGCCCCAGATTTTGGCATGTGGTTTCTGGCAGGGTTGATGTATTTCCACTACACGCACCCTCTGCTCAGTCCTCTGGGAACCTTCCCTTTACATTCTGACGTGGGGGTTTTGGCCTGAGATCCAAAGACTTGTGCCAGCTCTCCTCAGAGGCAATGAGAAAAAAGCATTTCAATGTACACGGAAGATGGCCTATCACACCGTTCCGGTGACTTACAGCTACTACCGTTGGTTAAATTTCAGAGCAAACTGGGGGTCTCCTCTGTAGCAGAGCGGAGAGAACCGACCTAGCGGTGGGCAGCTCAGCGACATTCCAGCCACAGAGAGGCCACCCGGATCATATATTCGCAGGTCCGTTATGGGTTTCAGATTATGACTACACTAGTTAAAATAATGTCCTGCTCTACTTTTAAGGAAATGACTTCTTTATCCTTAAGTGGTCAGTTTGGTGATATGAGAAGAGCAAAAATGGTGGCGAGCTTGAACTTCAGGGTCAGACCAAGCTGAGAATACCAACTGTCAGACTTCATGGCTGTGGAGCTGTGGGCAGGCAGCCTAACCTCTCTGAGCTGCAGTTTTCCTATCCGAAATACCTCTTCCATATATAGGGCATACTCATTAACAGTAACAGTTGTTCACTACCAAGAAGTGCTAGTGGGAGGTGAGGAGGATTTTTAAGCAGGGAAGCAACTTAGAACAGCATCTCCAACACTAGATTCCTCAGAGCACTCATCCCATGAAGTAGAATTCCAACAGTAAAAAGGGTTTTGCAGTTACTACATTTTGGAAATGGCCTCCCCCTCAGTGGAGACTGGTAAAGTACATTAGCGTTTTTAACATTCTGAGAAGTCCTGCAGTAAAGAAATAAACTTAAAAAAATGTTTAAGTGTTTTTTTATTTTTGAGAGAGAGAGAGAGAGAGAGAGACAGATACAGAACATGAGCTGGGGAGGGGCAGAGAGAGACAGAGAGTCACAGAATCCAAAGCAGGCTCCAGGCTCTGAGCTGTCAGGATGAAGTCTGACATGGGGCTCGAACTCATGAGCTGCCAGATCATGACCTGAGCCGAAGTCAGACGCTTAACCGACTGAGCCAGCCAGGTGCTCTGAAATCAATTTTACTCGGTTGAACCCAGCTTTTGCCAAACATATTTTATTAGTTCTTTTTCTCCTCAAGGAATAAATATTAGCTCTGTGAAGCCTACATTGAGAAATAAGGGCATGAGAGAAAATATATAACCTTCTAATTAGAACCCATTGATCCCACACAGGATGGGCTGGACTCGTCATCAGATTGTGCTGTGGTGTGGGGAGAAAAACAAGCCACTAGACGATGACCCGTGTCACCTAGGTTCATAATGAAAAACTCATCTGTGGGGGAGCTTAGACGAACTTATACAAAACATAGTCTCTTGAAGCATTGCCTTGGGAATTTCTGTTTTCGTTGGTTTTCGAGCAGGAGGGACCGTAAACTAGACATAAAGTCCCGTGAACTCCCACAGCTCTCCGCAAATGATCGAGAGCTATCGTAACGTTTTGCCATTAAAATACTTCAAAAGAGTTTCAAAATGACAGACTGGGGTTTAAACACACACACACACACACACACACACACACACACACACACACTGTGGAGTTATATAGGAGCAGATTAAAAGGATATGTTTAATTTATAAGCACTACTTTGATTAGAAATAATAGATATGGGAAGACTGCTAAAGGATAATGTTCATACTCAATTTTCAATAATTACACATTTCGGGGCGCCTGGGTGGCTCAGTCGGTTAAGCCTCCGGCTTTGGCTCAGGTCAGATCTCACGTTCATGGGTTCGATCCCCGCGTCGGGCTCTGTGCTGACAGCTAGCTCAGAGCCTGGAGCCTGCTTCCGGTTCTGTGTCTCCTTCTTTCTCTGCCCCTCCCCCTCTCATGCTCTGTCTCTCTCTGTATCAAAAATAAATAAAACATTTAAAAAATTAAAAAAAAATAATTACACATTTCTTTAATCAAGACACATATCTAATATAATCTCCTAAATCCCAAAATATACATAAAAATAAAGTCCAGTAAATGACACCAGATAGGACAGGATAAAAATTTTACGTCTGCGAAGATTCAGAACACAGCAGGGTCTGAATCAAAATGCATAGAAGTAGACCTAGATAGGGGCGCCTGGGTGGCTCAGTCGGTTAAGCCTCCGACTTTGGCTCAGGTCAGATCTCACGTTCGTGGGTTTGAGGCCCGCATCAGGCTCTGTGCTGACAGCTCAGAGCCTGGAGCCTGCTTCCGGTTCTGTGGCTCCTTCTCTCTCTGCCCTTCCCTCATGCTCTGTCTCTCTCTGTATCAAAAATAAATAAAGCATTAAAAAAAAATTAAAAAAAAAAGAAGTAGACCTAGATATTTTTGAATATTTTTGTTAGAGCATTATTTGCCTAATTTTTTATTTTAAATATTTCAAACAGAAGAATATTAAAGTAGTATAATGAACAACCATCAAGCATTGTTAACATTTTTCCTATTCGTTTTATTTCACATATGTGCATATATATTTAAATATGGGGGTGCCAGGGTGGCTCAGTCAGTTGAGCATCTGACTTCAGCTCAGGTCATGATCTCACAGTTCGTGGGTATGAGCCCCACATCGGGCTCTGTGCTGACAGCTCAGAGCTTGGAGCCTGCTTTGGATTGTGTGTCTCCCTCTCTCTCTGCCCCTCTCCCACTTGCAGTCTGCCTCTCTTTCTCTCAAAAATAAAAAAAGACATTAAACATTTTTAAAAATATGAATATATATGAAGGAATAAACTGGTTCATAATCAATTGCAGATATCATGATACTTCACCTTAAATATTTCAGCATGTATCTCTCACAAAAAAGACATTATCCCCCATAAACACATGGTATTATTCTGCCAATAATTCTCTAGGTCCATCTGGAACCAACTCTGGAGTCAAGTTTCTCCAGGAATACTCAAGGTTCATATATTACATTTGGTTATATTTCTTTAAATTTAGAACATTCCTTTCATCCCAACATTTTCCCCCCAGCATATTGACTTTGTGGTGAGTCTAGTAGTCTTGCAGGATGTCCCACATGGTTGCTGAGTACATCTTTTTTTTTTTTTTTTATGTTTTATTTATTTTTGATACAGAGAGAGACAGAGCATGAGAGGGGGAGGAGCAGAGAGGGGAGACACAGAACCAGAAGCAGGCTCCAGGCTCTGAGCTAGCTGTCAGCACAGAGCCTGACGCGGGGCTCGAACCCACGAACGTGAGATCTGACCTGAGCCGAAATCGGAGGCTTAACCGACTGAGCCACCCAGGCGCCCCTGAGTACATCTTATTGTGGTTATCTCTTGGGGGTCACTTAGCCCATTATTCTATATTCTGTGCTTTTTATAAATGAAAAGTTAGGTTGAAATTCAGGACTAGATGAACATTTAAGTATACTTCATCAATGATATGTTTGTTTATTCCCATTTGCCTTTTTCCTAGTGTAGGTGTAAAAAGTGCTTTTCACCATCAAGAATGTCCTGGTTTGGGGCTCCTGGGTGGATTAGTTGGTTAAGCATCTGACTTCAGCTCAGGTCATGATCTCACAGTCCGTGGGTTCGAGCCCTGCATCAGGCTCTGTGCTGAGAGCTCAGAGCCTGGAGCCTGTCTTCAGATTCTGTGTCTCCCTCTCTCTCTCTCTGCCCCTTCCCCACTTGCACTCTGTCTCTCTGTCTCTTAAAAATAAATAAACATTAAAAAAATTAAAAAAAGAAAAAGAATGTCCTGGTTTGGACATCCAGTTAGCAAATGAAATATCACATTAAGAGGTACAGGATGTCAGTCTGTCTCACACTGGGGATACCAAGTCTAATCACCCAGTTTAAAAGCTCTCCATCAGAGCTTTTAAAAAGTAATGAGTCCCATAATATAATTATAAGTTGATTTTTATTTTGTAAGTCATCTTTGATTTCAATATCCCATTGAAATTTTCTGCAAATGATACAATCCTGACTAAATGATTCTACTTTAAGTTTGACTTAAGTTAAAGTCACTTTCTTTTGTAGTAAAATTCTATGAAAACATTTTTTTTTTTACAATAAAACATTTTCTATTGTTAGAATTCAACTAGAGAAAAAATGGCGGGAGGTTGAAGATTTAATTTCTCCATCCGTTTGCATAAATTCATCTCTCTTTTAAGAATCCTAACCAAAGTCAACTCCCAGGTCTCTGTGATGGTGCTTAGTGGAGAGGGGGAGGTACATTTCACAATGTTCTCTCCTTTCCAAATTTAGATTGGCAGGAAAAAACCCCACGTTCGTTATCAATTCTTTCTCTCCCAGGGACAGCTTTCACCTCTTGTTTGTCTCATTTTATTTCTTGAGAACTTGACTTGGCAACTGTCAGGTTGTGGGCCCCCAAAATAATGGTTGGTATGGTCGAACAGAAATGTGGGCTTACACTGCATTTACAGCAGTGGTTCGACCAACTTTTGCCAGCTCTTAATGGAAACAGTCTAGGACTTTCTTTTGTTTGTCTTTTCCAGTGGCTCTGGATCTTGGGAGAATAATTTCTTTTGCACCCTCTTTGGGGACCCCTTTTGTGTCCATGGAATTGTTAAATACTGCTGGGAATATTTGCTTTTTGTCCTGGTTGAAATTTGACAAGACATTTGAAAGTGTTTGCTTGTTTGTTTCTTTGTTTAAGGGTTTAAGTAGCTATTTGGTTTGAAGCTGGCCAAATTGGAACTGATATTCAGAGCCTGGTAGTAACTTTTTTTTAAGACCTTCTCCCCTAAGCCTCTGCATCCAGAGGAAAAGCAAAGCATTCTGAAGCCATTGTGGAAGGATTTACTACAACACACAATTCTAAATGCAGAACACTGGAGTCTTTAGATTTCTATCCCAGTTAAAGATCTGCCTGATATAAAGCGGCAAATGGGGATAAGGTAGTCAAATGGTTGGGTCAGCCTCTTGATGTCGTTCAGGTTGCAGCCCAATTCTTTAAGAATAATGGTACTTGTCTTACAAATCAAGTCATTGTAAGAATGGAAATTTGGCTATAGAAACAATGCAAAACCTACCTATCCTTTGATCAATATTAAACCTTCCTTCCTTATCTTAAAAGGCTTGCAGATACTGTAGAAGATCTGGATTTAGGGGGGAGATACTGTCCTTCTTAGAGAAACTTAAACATTCTTCTCTTTGCTTTTGAGTTGTCAGTGTTCTACCTGTCTCCTCCAGCAACGCAGAGCCCTTTCTTAAAATGCGAACTTCAGGGAGGTATTTCTTTTTTTTTTAATATATATTTATTTATTGATTTTGAGAAGGGGGAGTGTAGAGAGAGAAAGGGAGAAAGGGAAAGAAAGTCCCAAGCAGGCTCTGTGCTGTCAGTACAGAGCCCAATGTGGAGCTTGGTCCCACGAACCATGAAATCGTGACCTGAGCGGAAATCAAGAGTTGTATGCCTAACTCACTGAGCCATCCAGGCACCCTGAACTTCAGGTAGGTAATTCTGACCAGGGGAGGAAAAGGTGATAATTTGGAAATTAGGTGAATGAAAAATCTTAGTCTTCTCCACAAATATTAGTAAAATTTCAGGCATCTGAGAGGTAACCTTACCTTATTCTGTCTGCCAGAAACACAATTTGGATTCTGCCCTTGTTTCATCAACTAGAGAGTTTTGCGTTATCATATCTGTCTTATGGCTAATGTTTTAAAATGAATGTTATGGGGCACCTGGGTGGCTCAGTCGGTTAAGCATCCAGCTTCGGCTCAGGTCATGATCTCACAGTTCGAGCCCTGCATTGGGCTCTGTGCTGACAGCTAACTCAGAGCCTGGAGCTGCTTCAGATTCTGTGTCTTCCTCTCTCTGACCCTCCCCTGCTCGCACTGTCTCTCTGTCTCTCAAAAATAAATAAATAAACATTAAAAAATTAAAAAAAAATAAAATGAAAGTTATAAGAGCTCTACATCTATCTGTATGTCTATGTGTGTATGTTACAGATGTGTGATATTTTCCTACCCCTGGATGATATTGCCCAAATTAACTTGTAAAGAGTTCTATTTAATTATCTTAAAAGCAAACAAGCATTTATATTAATCAAGTATACTCTCAGAAATATATAAACTAATACAAATATTTTTCAATGTGATCTAGGTTAGCCTTTGGTGTATAAAAGCTAGTTTAAGCCTGTTGGTTTAATTAAAAGATGTCTTTAGAATTATCGGCATTAAATATAATATTTTATGCAACCTAGGTTTACTAGAAGTCAAATAAACATGTTATCTCTGTTATAGACTCTGTAAGCAAGAAAGATAACTTAAAATGATTGTTAGCTGTTTAATGTCTCATGAAATTTTCATGAGTTAATCTAAATAATTGTTAAGAATAAGTAAATTAGATCTAAATAAGATAGAAGTTTATAAATGAACTTTCAAATAATAATTATGCTTTGTGGCATGCCTCCTTAAAGATTGTTTCCAAAATCTTGGGGTGCTTGAGTTGCTCAGTCTGTTTAATGTCTGACCCTTGATTTTGGCTCAGGTCATGATTCCAACATTGCAGGATTGAGCCCCATGCCAGTCTCTATGCTAAACGTGGAGCCTGCTTAAGATTCTCTTTCCCTCTCTCCCTCCCTCCCTCCCTCCCTCCCACTCTCTCTCTCTCTCTCTCCCCCCCTCTACCCCCCACCCTCTTTTCCTCTTCCCCTCATATGTGCTCTCTCTCTCTCTCTTAAAAAAAAAAAGTTTCCAAAATCTTTTTGGCAACTTAAGACTGTAAAGATATAGTGAGATAAGTTAAATGATGAACATTCATTGAATATCTACATCATTCCCAAATAAGATAAAGTACTGAAAAATTAACTACTGAACTTAGGTTTATCCACTTTTGGCTTCCTTTTAGTAAATCTGTTTGGATCTTTTAGTAAACGTGTTTAGTGCCACACTGAAAATCTGCCTATGGAGAAGGATATACTTCTAGAAATTATGAAAAAGATTTATCAAACTTGCAGTTCCTCAGAATGCTAGTATGACAGACAGTCCAGAATTGTTTACTTCTTAGTTTCACTGGGGATGAAGGATTCTAAGTTTTAAGAAATCTAATAAATGCATGTAATTAAAACCCCTTAGAAATAATAAGGGTAAAAGGAAACAACTATTCATGGAAAGTAGAATGACCAGTTGTTCCAGAACGAGAAAGAGAAAAACATAGGCCCATCCAAACCTGAATGGATATAAAAGGAGTTTTAGAAGGTGTGTGGAAAAGAAATCTCAGAAGAGAAATTTTATATGTGGTTAAACTGACTAAAATGGGAATGGATGTATTCACGTTTTTCAAGAATGAGTTTCACTATCAAAAGTACATTGGTACAAAATTAGAATTTGGATTTCCTTCTATTAAAAGGACAAATTTTCTTGGATTATAGATCTGCTCTTGATAATAAAAATATGAAGTTTATTGCTTTTTGTTCTAAAATTTTTTAATGTTTTATTTATTTTTGAGAGGGGGGGGGCGGGGAGAAACAGTGTGAGCAGAGGAGAGTCAGAGCGAGAGGGAGACACAGAATCTGAAGCAGGCTCCAGGCTCTGAGCTAGCGCTCAGCACAGAGCCTGATGTGGGGCTCGAACCCACGAACTGTGAGATCATGACCTGAGCTGAAGCTGGACAGTTAACCGACTGAGTCACCCAGGCACCCCTATTGCTTTTTGTTTTAAACTTTTGGATAATCAATCTGGAGAACCAAGAGTTTGAGTTGTACCAACATAATTTACTGTTTCTTTACCTGTTTTTATCAGATCTTTGATTACTTAAGAAAACACAGTCTTCTCAATACTAAAAATGCTAAGTTTTGTTCACACCTATGTAACTTTCAGTATTTGCCTTTAAAACCTTCTATTGTTGCTTTAGTTAAATTGATAATTAAATATTATTTTATAATAACCTGAGAGTCTATTTAGTCAGATCTTCAAACCTTTTGACAATTTCCCCAAATCAAATTGTAAATGCAGTTTTTTTGACCTCATAATAACTTTGAATTTTCCTAGACAGTCGTTAG
>NC_043705.1:35248890-35276772 GCF_006229205.1 Suricata suricatta | reverse complement strand
AAAAAAAAGAAAAAGGAAGTCTCAGAGGATTGGCCTTTGACCTTGTAAAAGAGAGATGTTAAGCTAACTAGGTTTATCTGATATGTCAAATTATGTGGGAAGCTTGTCAAATAATAAGTGATGATAAATCTTCATAGGTTATATGTGTATGAATGTCTATTACTAATATGTGTATTCCAGAAATTGTTCAGAGTTGCTAGAAATTTGTCAATATTCTCATTGTCCACCTATTAACTGAAATTATTATATGTCACAGAAGTAGCTTTCACCAGATCTGTAAACATGGCTGTTTTTTAAGTCTTGTCATTTATAGACAATTACTATTTTACTCTGATGCTTTTGCAAAGGTACTTCATCTTCAGAGAGATTCATGGAAAAGACTCTAGACTATAGATTTCTGATAACTCTAAGATCATAAAACTGAACTGAGTAAGAATATCCAGAACTACTGGAAAAACTGGAATCAGGCAGAACAAGAGTTAATAACATGAGATTGAATGAATTGATGAGAATCGTTATAATTTTTTTAATTTCTTTTTTTTGTTTTTTATTTATTTTTGAGAGACAGAGAGAGGCAGTACAAGCAGGGGAGGTCAGAGAGAGAGGGAGATACAGAATGTGAAGCAGGCTCCAGGCTCTGAGCTAGCTGTCAGCACAGAGCCCAACACGGGGCTTGGACCCACGAACTGTGAGATCATGACCTGAGCTGAAGTCGGACGATTAACTGACTGAGCCACCCAGGTGCCTCTATCATTTTTTTGGAAACTGTTTCTTTGAAATAATGTTAATTCCTTAGGTTTTCTTTTTCTTCCAGATGTAAGGAAAACTTTTTATCTTTTTCTTAAACTCTGTATGACTTAGAGTAATTTTGTAAAGTTGGCCTTTGTAAACAGAATTGAAACATTTACTTTTACTCCCTATCTGATCCCTCCAGAATTCAGAAACCTATTGAGTATTCTTATTTTCATGGCAGTATAATTATTTGCATATGTTCAGTAGAAAATGTTCTCCTTATAACAGGACCCAACTGCAAACATTGCTTGTATTACCAAAGCTTTGACTGGAATGTCATCTTTGAGAATATGTGTACAATCACATACGACCAGACAGTTTGAAAGAACTAAAGTTGACCTCATGTAGCCAATAAAAGGCTCTTGGAAAAACTAGCCTGATATCTTGCTTAAGGGTTCTCCGTAGACTTACCAGCTGGGTGAGGGAGGTCGCTTCCTGGCAGCCCTTAGGAACCATCAGGATTCCTTAAAAAGGGAAGAATTCATGCAAATCTGTAGATATTCCACCTGAAGTCTGATGGTGAGTTCTTGGCTTGGTTTCTTAGTCTCAGAGGCTTATTAACAGTCCAGTCTAAGATTCATTATGAAAAAAGTTCAGCAGAGCAGTTAAAAAGAGCCTAGATGGTTGATCACTATGCTTGCTGCATTTATGTAAGTAATCAGTTCAAATCTAATGAGACTAGAGTTATTTTGCAAACAGATTAGTCTTATTGTGTTGATCTTTGATACAGATGAGGATGACTGTAGAGGAAAAACCTGTTTCATAGGAAGTTATACACAAGGTTGTAGACATTAGATTCTAGTCCTCTTCATTGCCTTTGAGGTTTTGCTATAACATATGTTATATGTTAATTCATCCTTCTGATTTGGAATCACTAGTAACAAAGACTGCCTGGAACCCTCCTTGGAAGAGACCCAGGCCCAGTCCTCTGCACTACCCTTACACAAGTCAAACCCCAGGAACTTGATTGAATCTTGGGTTTACATCTCCCTGTTAAAAAGTTCTCCTCCAGAGGTGTCTCAGTGGCTCAGTAGGTAAGCATCCAACTCTTGATTTCAGCTCACGTGGTCATCTCATGCTTAGTGGGATCAAGCTCTATGTCGGACTCTGCACTGACAGCCTGGAACCTGTTTGTGATTCTTTCTCTTCTCTCTCACTCTGTGCCTACCTATTTATGTGTACTTATGAACACACAGACCCACATACGGTCTCTCTAAATAAATAAATAAATAAATAAACTTTTTTTTTTAAAAGAAGGGGCTCCTCTAGATTCTTGGAAATGCACACCAGCTAGAGGTCTAAAATTAATATTGACTAGGGTGTTTCCTTCCCAGAAGCAGATGGCCTCTTGAGTGGACAGCTCTCCCAAGTTCACAGATCAAGACCTTCATCTCCAGCATTAATAAACTTTATTCTTTTTGCTTTTTTGCTGCTTGCTATTTCTCTCTGTTAATGTACAGGACAGCAGTGCCCCTTAATTCTGGCCACTGTCACCGACTCTACAAATCAGGCCATAGCTGCACAGCAAAAGTCCCTAAACTTTCCTGCTAAGGTGGATTTAGATAATAGAATTGCTTTAGCTTGCTTATTGGCTGAACAAAGAGGAGTCTGTGCCGTAGCAAATGCTTCCTGCTCTACCTGAATCAATGCTTCCGGTATTATACCAAATACAAGGAAGTAATAAATATGCTGCTTGGCTAACATAGGGTGATGCCCTTGTAGGGACATTTTGTCGTTTATTTGACGCCAGCTGGTTTGGTCCATGAGTGCCCTGGCTAATGAGTGTACTTAGGTCTCTTGGTGTTCTCCTCCTCAGAGTTACCACTGCAGTCTCCCTGTGTGCTCTGTTCTAAGAGGTTTAAGTTCACGTTTGCAGCCATCAGTAGTTTATCAGATGGTCTCACTGCTTGGAGAAGCAGAAACCAGATGAACAGTGAGAGGAATGCAGTAACAGTTCTTCCCCAGATCTGACATCATTCCCTATGAGTTACACAGTGAGACCTGAGCAACTTAGTTCTGATGGTAACTGAGAGAAGCATGAATATCAGATGTTTGGTCGATCTCTTGTATGTAAGAGCATGACCAAAATGGAGGAATTGCTAAGTTAATTACATACAGAGGCCATCCAACTGATGTGACTCTAGTGCGGTGGCTGCCTGCCTAAGCCAAGGAACCCACAATCGAAGCCTGTAAATGCCTAATGGTTATGAAATCAAAGCACTAAGGACAACCAGTCACTAAAAGCCAATCAATAATTTCCTAACTTCTGCCTCTTCTCTATAAAAAGTCTCTCCCTAAACTCCTATTGGTGGAGTACTTCTAACTGCTTCTAATTTGGTGCTGCTTATTTCAAATCCATTTTTTTCTCAAATAATATAAGATAGTAATGTTCATTCTACATGCTGTAGTAAATGAATGAGGCTAATGTAGTCAGAGATGACTACCTAGAAGCCTGAGGACCGACCTGCTTGTCCTGAGGGCTGAGGGACCCAGGTATCAGCCTCCTAGAGGAGGTACCTCATTCACGGTACCTCAGAGCCAGCTCTGCACCCTAGAAAACTTAGAAGGATGTATATTCTGATGTTAGGATGAGCACATCTTTCTATTTTAAAAATGCTGTTTCTCTTTGTGTGTGTGTATGGGTATGTTTCCTGTTCTTTGCATTGATTACACAGGACCTGATCACTGTGAAACCCCTCCTTTATGGAAATAGAAATGTCTTTCTCAACTACTTTCTGATCCTACCTATTATCTATAAAATATGCTCAACTTGTGTCCCAAAAGTTTGATTTATCTGATTTTTCTTGCCTGGGAGTCATTCATTCAACACTTATTGACTGAGTTTTCTTAATGTGCCAGTTACTTCGGTAAACACTGGGGATAGAGAGGTAAAGACTGTTCCTGAATCTAAGATGTTTACAGTTCAGGGGTGGGAAACACAGGAATGGTAAGAGAAGGTAAGACGTGCTTAATGGTGGTCAGGTTAAAGTTCCATGGCCTTTGACTTGGGGCAAGTGGGAAGACTTCTCCGATGCAGTGACATTTGAGGTGTAGCTTGAAGGAGGAATGGAAGTATGGCTTTTCAATCAGGAAGTAGAGCGCTGAATAAGACACAGAAACCTGTGGTTCTAAGAAATAGGTGGGTTTGTCAGTGTGCTTGGAACGCCACTTGAAGAGTGACAGAGGATGAGGGTGCAAGTGAAGGGGCTGTTAGGTTTTAAGGAATTTTGCTTGCTGCAAAATTAGGTGAAGGCTTTGTATGGAGGAGATTGACTTCTGTAGATAGCTTTTTAAAACATGGCTCTGGCATCAATGTGGAGAATGGATGGAGACTGTCACCATCTTGAAAACAGAAGTGATGAGGGGTTGACCTAGGGTTACAGTGGTGGAGGTGGGTGAAAGAAAGCAGTGGTGATAGAACCCATAGGAATGGCTGCAAGAATCCAAGACAAATCAGTTTGGACAACTGAGTAAGGGATGAAATCATCAACAAAGAGGAGGAGAAAGTCTCAACCCCTACCATTTCAGCTTTTCAAATCCAAGCCATCCTTAGATGCCACTCATTTCTGCATAGGCCATCTTGCATCCTTGTCTCCCGAGGGACCATTCTCTTGCTAGAGTATCTATTCTAGGAGTCAGCAGTGAACAGTTGCCCACTAAGCAGGAGGCTGTTATTTCATGCATGTTAGGTCTGTTTCCTATACTAGAATGCAGGGCTGTGGTTCACAAGCCCCACATCTCATGCTGTCCTGTTATTCCTCCCAGTGACACTGCACAGTATCAGGCATTTACTGCATGTTATCTGCAATAGGCATTGTGGCCTAGTGCTATGCTTGCAAATGAAATCTTAAATATAAAATAAATATGTGAAGTGGCAATTGTAATATAGCAGCTTATCTATGATACATTCAAGATACATGGTATAATTTATTACTTGCCCATAAGCTACAACACAGCCTGCTTAATACCTTTCCTTAAATTCCACCTCTATACTATAGTATACTTGAGGTCCATGCAAAAAAGTAGCTACTTTTTATATAGAAAATGGATGATTAAGTCTTTGGTGCTGTGAATTTAGGTGATTAACTAGTTGGTACCTAACCTTCTAATTTCTGTATAAGTCTAATTACATGAAATAGAAGTGGGGGTTTTGATTTTTTAACTTTGCTTTTCTGTTTGGAGTATCATTGAAACTACTGTATTGTAAATGACGGAAAATAATTGCATATGTTAAAAAAATAAATTGTATAAAAAAATAAAAAAAAATAAACACTTTCCTCGGAAAAAAAAAAAAGAAAATGGATTCTACCTCTTGATAGAATTACAAAGGCACATGGCAAAAGACAAGGATACAGAAAGGAGTGAAGAATTTGGATCATAAATGCAATCAGCCTACCACATCCAGATTCCAATCCCAGCCCTTTTGGCCATGTGGCCACAAGCAAAACACCTGAAAACTGGCTTAAAAAGTACTTACTTCTTATAAGCATGATTGTTTGCATTAAATAAAAAAAGACTCATGTAAAATACTTAGCATAGTACCTACATAAATAAATATGAAGACTTGTGGTGGCACAAAAATAAAATAAAATAAAATAAATATGAAGTGTAGCTATTCTGGCTAATCCAGAATATGCGGCTTCCTCCCATCTAGGGCTCCACAAGACATGGTTTGAAAACTTTTGGCTTAGTGGACTGGCCATTGGTTTTGGAGGCAAAACTGGGTTCTGATCCCCGCTCTGTCTCTTACCTAGTTGTGATGGGGAAGACAAGTGGTAAGGCAGTTCTGAATTTTCTTCACTTTCCCCTCTGTAAAACAGAGATGCTTATACTGCCAGTGTAGGCTTATTGTGAGGACAAAGTAAGGCAATGCATGTAAAAAGGTCTGGCACCTATTAAATGCTTACTAGGTCAAAGTAGTTGGTAAGAATAATAAGACACTTGCTAGCGGATGGAGTAACTGATCCTTATGGAACTGGTACCTGTTTAGTCTAAATAAACTTAACTCTTGCTCAGGTTAGGAAAAGCCAGGGTTTGGGTGAAGTTATGGGGGAGTGTGAGATCCTAGGGGACCCACTCTTGTCTTACGCTGGCTCTCTCTACTCCATAAACCCACAATCGCCTGCCTTTGCATGAGGATCCATCAATATTTAATGTGTGGGTGTCAGTTGCTGTAAACCGAGCATTCCCCAGCACCAACTTGAATTAATTATATGCAAGAGGAGAGAAAATAAAATGCCTTCTCTTCAGAGCCCTAAGTTTTACTGGCTGCGCTGAACCCTGGAAACCACAGGGTGAAATTTCTACTGATGGAGGACCCTGAGAAGAAGCTGAACCAGAAGAGTGACGGCAAACCACGGAAAGTACGATTTAAAATCTCTTCCTCCTACAGTGGCAGAGTGTTGAAGCAGGTCTTTGAGGATGGGCAGGAGTTAGAGTCGCCAAAGGAGGAATACCCTCACAGTTTTCTCCAAGAGTCCCTTGAACCAATGGATGGTGTGTACGGGTCTGGGGAGGCCCCCAAGCCCCAACCATACTCCCCTAAGCTGACTGCTCAGAGGATCAGCGTTTTTAGAGAGGGCAGTGCCTACACTTTGGCGGGCAGCCAGTCTTTCTTCAATGATTACAAGGCGAATGACCATAAGGTTGGTATTGAACACAATGTATAAACTTTAAGGACTAAAATGTGTATAGTAAAATGCCTGGTTCAAATTTGTACATTACTCATGCTCCAGTACCAACCAGAGCTGTAGGTGCACCAAATGGGAAGTCACTGTTAGAATAATATTTCTGGAACAAAAATAACATGCTTGCTGACCACTTATTGGAAAGTGCAGTAAACGTACATAGTATTCAGTTCCATCCAGGGTAGTAAATTGTAATTGGGTCTTTGGCTAGGTTATCCCAGTAAGTAAATTTAATAGAGATGCAGTGGTTTTCAGGTTGCCAGACTGGCATTTTAAAAAATTATGTGACAACTGGTTGTTTTGTTTCCAGAAAGAGCTGGGTATTGAAGGTGCTTATTTTACTCCAGCCAATTGTTCAGCTTGTGGTTTATCCATGTCTTGTTTTATTTCCTTTCTCCCTCCTGCTTAAAAAAAAGTTTGTTTATTTGTTTGTTTGTTTTGCCCGTCCATTGTGTGTTAGCATGAATACTGGATGATTGGAGTCCTGGGAAAAAATGGTGAAAAGCAAGTCAAGCAGAGGAAGTGTTACATGGGGAAGAAGTTCGAGCTAATAGTTTAGTTGACACCTGTATTCTATCTGTTAATTTGATTATTTCCCCCAGTACCATAGGTAATCAAAAGCACATACGTGATTTTCTTTTAAGCTAGAAAAACTTGGAAAATATTCACTGATTTCTAAAAATGAAGAGGAGATGTGTATATGTTTACCAATGAGATCATGAATGCCTTTTTTTCCTTTAAGATTAAATACAATTATATAATGTGCCAGGTTATTAATGAATAGTGCACCAGGATATGCTCTCATCTTTAAAGTGTGGAATTCAGATAATTAGTCTCTAATCATTTTTATTGTTAATTTCCTAAGGGAACAGATAATTTATCTATGGCAAACAAATGCATTGGCCTTTTTGGCCTTGCTATGAGTGAAATTATGGGCAGTCCACATTTATCAAGGATAAGACCGGGTTTCTTTTTGATAACAAAGGGAGCTGGAGTGAACAACCCTTTGTGTCAGTGCAGTAACTTATGCATTACAAAGCAATGTCACATACTTTCTTTTTTTAAAAAAATATTTATTTAAATTCAAGTTAGTTAATGTACAGTGTAGTATTGGTTTCAGGAGTAGAACCCAGTGATTCATCACTTAAATGTAACACCCAGTGCTCATCCCAACAAATGTCCTCCTTAATACCCATCACCCACTTAGCCCATCCCCCCCTCCCCTCCAGGAAGTTCTCTGTATTTAGGACTCTCTTACGGTTTGCTCAGGTCTGTTTTTATCTTAGTTTTCTTTCCCTTCTCCTATGTTAATCTGTTGTTTCTTAAATTCCACATATGAATGAAATCATATATTTGTCTTTCTCTGACTGACTTCACTTAACACAATACATTCTAGTTCCATTCAAACTGTTCCAAATGGCAAGATTTTGTTCTTCTTGATCACTGAGTAATATACTTTTTCACTGGGTCTTCATCACAACCTTGAGGAGAAAGGCAAAATATGCTCATTTTCATTTTGCAGATGAGTAAAATCGAGTGCCAAGTTATTAAGGGGTCTACCAGTATAAGAGAGTCATTAGTGAACTGTTGGAATAAGAACTCAGCTCTTCTGGTGTCTCATGCTTTTGACCCTCTGGAATACTCCTTTTTAGAGAATAAGGCCATTAATCATAATGATGATGCTACTAGTAATAGTTACCATTTATTGAGTGCTTTTTATCTCCTAGGTTCTTGGCTATGCCTTGTACTTACAGTATCTCTTTTAAACAGAATCTTATTTGTAGGTTTAGCCTACAAAGTTGTAGTTTATATAAACCTTGTATAAGCCGACGGTAGATAATATTGGACCACTTGACCTTCACAAGTCATGTGTCAAACTTGACATGTCTGTAAATGTATGAGTTGGTAAAGACTTATAAAATCAGATAAGTAAGTCATCATCACAGTGCCGCACAATTGGTTTAAGCACAGTTTTCTGGAACCGTGTTGAGAGTTTGATTCCTGGTCATCTGGTTTCCTGCGTGATCCAGTCATCTTTGTTTTCGCTGTTGCCTGATCCAGTGCTGCCAGTCTTAGCCAGCCTCTGGGTTAGAGGGGGATCTGGACAGACTGCTGCAGCTCCACCCCTGGAACAGGCTGTCAGTGCGGTATTCATGAAGAAGAAGGAAATGAGAGCTTTCAATAGTGAATCCAGCTGTAAAATAAAGCCTAGAAAATAGTGACCATGGAGCAGGGCTGCACAACAATTAAAAGTAAAGGCTCTGAATTTGAACAGGCATTTGTACACCAATAGCATAGCAGCTTTATTCACAATTGCCCACAAGTGGAAACCTCCCAAATGTCCATCAGTAGATAAATAAGCAAGTAAAATGTGATCTATACATACCGTTGAATATTATTCAGCCTTAAAAAGGAAGGCTGTTCAGACATAAGCTACAACATGCATGAAACTTGAAGACGTTGTGCTAAGTGAGATGAACTAGTCATAGGGATAATTATATGATTCCATCTATATGAGGTGCCTAGAGCAAACAGATTTATAGAGACAGAAAGTAGAGCAGTGGTTGCCAGGGGCTGGGGGAGGAGAGAAGTGAGAGTTTAATGGGTATACAGTTTCAGTCTGGGAAGATGAAAAAGCTCTGGAGGTGGTTGGTGGTAGTGGTTTCACAAGAGTATGAATGTACCAACGGCACTGACCTGTCGGTCCACTTAGAAGTGGTTCAAGTGGTAAATCTTATGTAATATATATATTTTACCACAGTAAAAAGAATAATTAAAAAAGAAACAGGGGCTCTGATGTCCCCTCTACCTACTTACTATGGGAGTTTAAGCAAACCACTTAGTCTCTCTGAGCTTTAATGTGATCATCTGTGAGATGAAAGTAATAGAAATATCAATTCATGGGCTACCTGGGTGGTTCAGTCTGTTAAGAATCCAACTCTTGGTTTCAGCTCTGGTCTGGATCTCACGGCTCGTGAGTTCAAGCTCTGCGTTGGCCTTTGTGCTAATAGTGCAGAGCCTGCTTGGGATTCTCTCTCTCTGTCTCTCTTTCTCCCCCTCCCTCCCTCTCTCTTCTCCACCCCTGCCTGCATGTGCACACTGTCTCTCAAAATAAAAAAATAAACTTAAAAAATGTATCTACTTATGAAGACTGTTGTGGTAAAAAAATGTTTGTACATAAGAAATACTTAGCACTGTACCTGAAACACTGAATGTGCTTAGCTGATGTTCCCTACTATTGTGATAATGACCAGGTTCCTATCAAAGAATAGGAACTGAGTCATTTTTAAAAAAATTTTTTATGTGATAGAGAAAGAGAAAGTGGTTATAAACAACTGAATATTTTAAAGAATTGAAGCCAAGTTTCAGTTAAAAAATGGAAGGGAAATGGCACTTACTAAGCATGTGCTTTGTATATATTTATGTAATTTCATCTTCACAGTAACTCTATGAGAAAGAATCTTACAAATTGGAGAAACAGTGCTAGGAGTTTAGTAACTTGCAAATCTTACACGGAAAAATTGGCCTCAGGCCTGCCTATCTCCAAAGTCCATTGCATTTCTAGGACCCAGGAAAGCATCCGTGCATTTTTTTTTATAGTTTTTACATTTTTTTACACTTTTTACATTTTTAAACATAGAGCCATGGAAAGGTTTCGTGGTATCTAAAGAGCAGTCTGCAGGCGTGTTCCCTCTACTGTCAGGGCATTTATGAAGCTCAGTCACATAAGCTGCCATTCTGGGCACTATGGAAGGAAACACAAAAAATTCCTGGCTTCCTTATGGCCTGCTGTAATGTAATAGTGGGTGTTCCTCCCAGCCAATGGGGCATAACCAGATAATGTGAACTTTAGTTACACCCAGAGCTTTCCTTAGACACAAGGAAGAACTTGGCTGTCAGGATGACTGAAACTTTAAACACACCTTAAAGGTGATTTGGGACCCTCCTTCTTTGGAGTACATTAAAAATAAATTTACAATCTTGGGTGTCTCATATACTGACCAGCTTGGAGACAGGAGGTTGGACCAGATGACCACAGACTTTTTTTCGATATACTGTAAAGAGTTTCGCCCCAAGAAAACCAGTTCTATGTGTGAAGAAAAGCTCCCTAGTAACTGAACCTCTTTGGCTATTAGTGGAAGTGGAAATGGAACCTTCCAGAAGTGCCACCATCTTTATCTTCTGATGTTCAGAAACTGATAGTCCAGAGTGTGAAACAGGAGCCCAGTGAGCCCTAAACAATAGGAAATGGAAGCTGCCACATGATCCCTTGAAGAGAGGGAGAGAAAACAGGGCCAAGAAGGAAGCTGTGGCTTCATAAATAATGATTGAAAACTCTGTGGGTCTTTCAAGGAAGGGGGCCTGAGTCCTGAAGTCCTGTTTAAGCCGGGTCGTGACTGCATTAGGGTTGTAAAGAGGTGACTGCTTAAATTGTGGCGTCTAGTTAGATTTGGTTTCTCCAGTTCCATAAGTGTGGGGCAGAGTATTTCACATTGGGGTATTGAGCGGTGTAGCATGATTGTGCGTGCACTGCCAGTGGACACTTTCCAATACCATCCACAGTAACTATGCCTACCAGTGCATACTATTTTTAGCTTTTGGAAACCCTGTCTTATATATTCTCCATTGCACTCCTACCTTTAGAAGTTGATACAATTATCCTCAGGGATGGGAGTCCAAAGGTTTAACTACAAGAACACTGCACAATTGGCACAGAAGCCAGAAGAATATTGGGGCAGGGTCTTGAAACGTTGGCTCCCAAACAATAACCACTACATTACTGGGTTTAGGGATGTTAGAGGTTCCCTAAAGAGAGCTGTGGGTAGCAGGAGGGCACTCAGGAAGCTCAGGACAGCAACTACTTACCACCCAGTATCACAGTATTCTTCTGTTTTGATAATCACTTTGTCTGTGGTGAAGCCCATCAGTGAAGTCCATCAGTTAGATGTCACCCCATTTGCAGAGGAGCAAACCGAGGTTCTCAGAGGTCATGTGACTCTCCTATATCTCACAGTTGGTGAACAGCAGAATTGAGATCTGGTGTAGTTTCCCTCCAAGCTGTCGTAGCTCTGGGAGGAAATACGTGTTCTCAGTTCATAATCCCTAAATATTTACTCTCCATGCTTCTCTACTGCATTGTCATACTATTGCCAAAATTATTCCTTAGCAAATTGTTAGGTAGTACATGATAAATCCATACGAAGGAACATGAGCTATTAATAATGATGCTACAGGGGCCCTGGGTGGCTCAGTTGGTTAAGCATCTGACTCTTGATCTCAGCTCAGGTTCAAACCCCGCATTGTGCTCTGTGCTGGGCCTGAACCTACTTAAAAAAAATAATGATGCCATACAAGTATATTTACTGACATTAAAAGATTTTCATATTGTATGAATAATAAAAACATTACATACATGTAAGATCATTGCATACATATATAAGATTATTATATATTATGTATATACATAAGATCATTATATACATAATAATCTTATAGGTTTTTTGGGAGAAGATGCTGTGAGTAGTACAGGGTAGGTGTTAAGAATATGGACTTTAGAGTTACACAGACTGGGGTTCAAATCCCAGCCACAGACCCTGACTAACTGTAACCTTGGGAAGCTCTTTACCTCACTGTGCCTCAGTCTCCTCATCGGTACAACGTAGAAATCATAGCATCCACCTCAAGGGATGGTTGAGGGGAAAGTGAGGTAATGTTTGTAAATGCTTAGCATTGTGCCTGACACAAAAGAAATGCTACCTGCTATAATAAAATCATGATAATTCAGTAAATTTTGTCTATTATCATTTATGCTTAAACATTTTGGAGAGCTATTTATTTTTTTTCAGCATTCTTCTGTATTCACTAAACCCTTGTTGTGCCCAGACCTGCGTCCGCTACGGTTGCATGTGGTGGGAATAGAAGTTCTGGCCCTGCCCTGCCCTGCAGTCCTGGTTACACAATTAGTTCAGCTTTGGTTGGGTACCATCAACAGGCGGAAGGGATCTGGTGTTTAAGGATTTTAGAGAGAGCGAACAAACTGGGGAGGGACTTGTAGCTTCAGGGTCTGTTGGAATCGAAAGTGCTAGATGGTTACAAGTTCTTTCCCTCCTGTTGCCTGGGATGTTATCCAGTTCCTGCAGCCCTGGATACAGTGACTGGTGTTAAATCTCCATGCTCGTTCTCCATTTCTCTAGTCCCCACCGATTATAGATTTTGGAAAGATAATCATCTACACGAATAACCTGAAAATCATCCGAACCCCCATGGACAAGAGAGACTTCATGAGGAAAATGCTTCAGAAAGAAGAGGAGGCTGAGGAAGAGTCACTGACGAGCAAAGAAGAAATCTATGGAGACAGCGACCAGAATGATGGGCATTTGCCAGACACGGAAAGCACATTCCCCCGTAACCCGTGCCCACAGGTGTGTCCAAATGGTTGGCTATCCTGCTTGGAGCTGGCCCTAGAGCTGTGGTCCTAGATGGTTTTGATTTTTGCCCTACTTAAGGGAAAACTTGGATATAAATACTTAAGATGTCTAACTGTTAAAGATGTTAATGAGTTGTAAGTTTATTATTGTATTTTAGTGGCACGTCATTAACAATTAGTTATGTATATATTTCACATACACACAATTTTTTTTTTGATGACTTCTTTTGAGAGCCGATTAGGTATTCATTGTTTTCACTCTGCCATGTGGAAAAGATCAGCTTGTTCAAGAGATGGAAAAAATCAACTCTGTTATTTTTCTTAATGGGTTTGCTTGTGTTGCTCTTAGTGGTTTGTCCTCCATCCAGTGTCCTTGAAGAAATCTTATCAAGACATGCATCCAGATTTTGCAGATTAGTTTAGTTAAAATTAAGCAGTATCATCTGTAAGTCTCCCAGGGACAAGAGCCCTTCACTAGGTTGTGATACGCTCAAAGTGAATGACTGAGCCGGGACACCATTGTCACTTTGCATTCAGTGAGGTCACTTACATCATGATTAGTCCAGGGTCCCCTGGGTGTCATATTTGGTCGCTGTCTGACCTAGTAAAGGTGCCAATGTCAATTAGCTAATTAAAAATTAGTATGATGGTTTATTTTGAAGATACTACTGAGGCTTAATTTCTTGCCTTTTTAAGATAAAAAAATAAAGAGAAATAGGATTTTTTCCCTCCCCACACTCCTCTGAGTTGTGCACTCTTCACCTTAGAAACTGTTGCTCAGATATGCTCAGATGAGGGGTAGGGTGATGATATTCATTAGTTCACAATGTGGGGTAGGGATTGGGAAAAGCAATTTTGATGGATTTAAGCTGAGAGAGTAAAAGCTTGGGTAGCAGCAGAAATGAATTTTCTCTCTTTAGATCCCGTCTCTGGGGAGTTGCACCTTTCTGTGGGCCTTACTCTTACCTCCCATGGGTTGGTGTGACAGAATGGGCAAGGGGCTTCCCCATACTTGAGTGATATTCCCGCCCTAGTAGGGTCTAGAGGACCAGAACAAGAATATCATGACTGGACTCTAGCAAAAGTCTCTTACTAAAAGTTCTGCTCCCAGTGACTCATGTTTCTTTCCAATCTGATCTCCCACTTGATAATATATATTTGAAATGCAAATATGATCATGTCACCCTTTCATCACTCTCTTCCCCCACCCCAAACGTTCAGTGACATCTCATCGCTTGGAATAAAGCCAGAACTTACTCTAGAAAGCGTTGTATAGCTTGGACCCTCCTGGCCTGCTTTTTCTCCTCTTACAGTTTTCCTCATTCTCTCTATCCCAGACACACTGCCCATCCCGCTACCTCTCATGTGTTCTTTGCCCTTTCCTACCAGAGGAAACTGCCCCGTGCCTAGAATGTTCTCCAGATTCCCCACTGCCTTTCCCTTAGCACCTGAAAGTGGAGACATCGCTTCCTCAGAGGGGCCTCCCTTGGATTCTGTGAAGATAAAATCCCCAAGGATGGACCTCTCAGGGTGTCCCACAGTTGCAGTCTTAAATTTCTCTGTGTAGTTATTTGGTTGATGTTTGCTGTCACACACTAGAGTTTTGTCTCCATGAGAGCAGAGGCCCTATTTATGTTGGGTGTGGCATGGTAGTTCCAGTGGTACAACAATAAAAACAGGGGCACCTGGGTGGCTCAGTCGGTTAAGCATCCGGCTTCGGCTCAGGTCATAATCTCATGGTTACTGAGTTCAAGCCCTGCATCGGGCTCTGTACTGACAGCTCAGAGCCTGGAGCCTGCTTCAGATTCTGTGTCTCCCTCTCTCTCTGACCCTCTCCTGCTTGTACTCTGTCTTGTCTCTCTCAGAAATAAACAAACAATAAAAAAAACAATAAAATAAAACTAAGCCTGGCACAGAGTAGGTGTGCAGTAAATACTAGCTAAATGCTGGTGGAAAGAGTATTGGAATTCGGGACCAGAATGCCAGCTGGTAAGAAATTACTGCAGCTCTGCCCTCTCTTGTCTTGTAAGTAGCACCATTCAGAACCCAGCTTAGCAGCAGGCCGCCTGCTCAACATTGTGACCCAAAGCATTACCTTCCCACTTGAAAATTTATTAATTTTATTCTCTTTCATAGCGTTTTGTAATTTGTGGGAGCATATATTTTCAGAAAGGAGCCAGAAGTGATGAAATGCAGGTCACACTGCTGGCCTGAATAAAAAAGTGGCAACGGGCCTGACATGACAATTATCTGTAAATTCAATTTGGAGAGATCCATGTTTTGGGGCTGTAACACCATAAACTAGGACAGAGGCGGGCAGCAGAAAGTTGCCGTGAAGGTTATACTTCCCTTGCCTGTCTTTTAAAGTCTGTTTTAAATTGCTATTTGTTTGCCAAATCCCTCATGCAATAAATGCCCAGCCAGGTTTTATTTTAAAAAAGAGGGTCAGAGAACATCAAGAAGTCCCTTCTGACCGGGAGACTCTTTGTCCTGTTATATGGAGCAGGGAAGTGGTGGGAACCTCAATGAAAGAGCAAGGGCAAGGCTAACTGCCAGCGGTGCTAACCCTCTGTATTAGCCAGAAAAGAAGAGGAGAGGAATAATTGAATTGTGCCACCGTGAAATACGGAAGGGGGTAAATCTGGCCATATGTTCCGTGGATTTGAGACCATAACTCATCTGGACTTCTTTATGTCTTATGTACTCCTGCCTTGGAAATGACACCATCAACAATGACAACACCAACAATGGCCGTTTATTGAGGGCTCATGATAGCCAGCCACCATGCCCAGTACTCTCCCTGCATTAGTTTGTTTCATGCTCAGAAGGACTCTGTGAGGTAGTTCTTGTTAACAGTCTCCTTCTTTAGCTGGGGAAACTAAGGCACAGAGAACGTAGGTAACTTGCCGGAGGTCATCAGAGCTGGTGGTCTACCTGACCACCAATCTTATCATCTTAAGCACTCTGCTGAGCAGCCTCCAGATTGGTGCCTGTTAGCATCTTCAGGGCGATGCAAGCCTCTGAGTCTGCAGTGTGAAAGCTGAGGCCCCTTCCCTTGGCCATGGAACTCGTAAGAGTGGTTTGGGTAGGCCTGCCAGTTCTAGGACCTAAGCTGTGCAGGACAACGATGTTCTAAGCCCTCTTACTGATTATTATCTGAGAAGAGATTAAAAATGCTGAGAAAGGAAGACAGAAGCCTATATCCCTCTTGCCTTGTATAGAGGCTCAGTAGCCCTTGATTTAATCACTAACTGATTAAATGGCGTGCTGAGGGCAAGTGGCAGGGTGAGAATGGAAACTCCAGGGAGGCTTCTAATACTGCCTCGTATAGCCACGTGACATTAGATAAAATTTGATCGATGATTTGTTTTTGTTCTCTGCAGGCAGGCGCACCAGGTCATTTCATTAATCTTTTCATATCTGAACCTGGTATTCTATGCAAATTAGTTTTTGGATGACGTGTATAGCATGATAGTAGGAATTTACTGTACTTTCTTTGGCAGCACTGACAACATTAAAATCTCATGGGATCAAGTACAAAACTTGTGGGTTTGGCAAAAGAAAATGGACTATGACCATTTCCTTAAAGAATATTTTGGCAAATACACTTATTTTGAATACTTTAAGGGAAGAAAACAAGTTTCTCCATTGTTGATATGTTAAAATAGGGTCATAATCAATAAAATGTTAACAGAAGGGTACATTTAGGTTTTTGTCAGTTGGATGATCACTTCCATTCCCTCAGTCTAGAATGAATAAAATGTGGTATCTTCTTAGGCACTTGCAGCACAACGGAAATATTTTCGGAACTTATGCCGCCCTTTCCAAGATTATTTTTCTTCTTAAATTCTTAAAGAAAGCTGTGTTAGCTGGGTGGAGCCACCCGGGGGATTCCACCGTCTTGTTAGGTCCCAGAATTTAAGAATCAGAAGGGTTCTCCAGACATCGTTGTTTTGTTTGTTCATCTGGCAAACATGTGAACGGCACCCACTGTGCCGGGCACTGCCCTAGGAGTCTTGGCAGTGACCGTGACAGGGGCTAGCACAGAGGGCTTCCTGTCTGGTCAGCAGGAGCTTTCAGTAGAGGATGAGACCTGCCGTGCTAAGGGCAGGAGAGGTGGAGCCGGACTCCTGGGCATCTGCAGCAAGATGGTAATACTTACACCGCCTCCCGGGGGTGTTGTACGGATTAGATGGATTGCTACAGAGGAAGCTCTTAGAACAGCACCTCACACCACGTAGGCACCCCGCGACCGTCCGCTGTCAGTATTTGGCAGTGAGGTGAAGTAGGTCCTTGCCCTGACGGAGCACTCAGAAATAACACATCAGATGGTGACCCGGGCAGCGAGGAATGTAAAGTTGCAAGACATCGTAGCAGGGGATGGTGTCTTAGAGATTCCATCAGGGAATTGCAGTGAGAATTCGGTGCCTCTGGTCAGTCCCCTCTTTGGCATTTGTGGGAAGCATCTTCTACTCTCTGCCTCTGCCTTTGTGGTCACCCAGTGCTGTTGTGCCCTGTATTTGAACAGTGGTCTCTAACTAAGCCCTGCCCTGTCTCTTGCAGGAAGGGGAGCTTCCCGAGGACAACTGTTTTCACTGCCGAGGGTCAGGCAGTGCCACCTGCTCTCTGTGCCACGGCAGCAAGTTCTCCATGCTGGCCAACAGATTTAAGGAATCCTATCGGGCCCTGCGGTGCCCTGCCTGCAATGAGAACGGCCTGCAGCCTTGCCAGATTTGCAATCAATAGCCTGTGGCTTTGTGTGTCCGCTGTTGTCGCATCCTTCCTGAAGTTCAACTGCTAATAAGCCACCCTCTCCTTCTTTTCCCTCTCCCAGCAAGGAAGCCACAGTGGCTAGGACCACTTCCACCACTGCAAAACTCAATTACTTGATGACATTTCGCGAGGCTGGTAACATCTCCATGTGGTTCTAAGTGGCAGAGGCATTTTTGAATTAGAGTCGGCTCTGAAACGGGTTCTAAAATTATCCTTCCAGGAACATGTGCATGTATCTTACTTGACTTAGCTCAGTTTTTCCCTTGCACTAGTGAGCAAATAAATGTACATTTCAGGCAGCAGGTTGAAGTCCTTTTCTGGTTGGGAGTTCTTTTGCAAAATTATGCCATGACAAAGGAGTAAAAAAGGCAAGTTTCTGTGTAACTGAGTTCCTGTTGCTGAGAATGCATTTCAAATCATTAGTGGTCAGCTTGAATTTTTAATTAAGCAGAAGAGGAAAGGGATGCCTGATGTGGAATGTACTGGCAGGCCACCGAAAACAACGCATGTGCTTCACGCTGAAGATGGGCAAACTGTGGGGGCCCTTGCCTTCCAAGTCCCGAGTCTGTCCTGTGTGATGTGCCTGGGGAATAATCACGCAGGCAGGGAGCAGTGCAGCTCCTTAAGACCAGATGAGATAAGACACTCCTGCATATGTCTCTGGACTGCTGACGTTATAAGCCAAGTCAAAACTACTTAGGATAAATTTGGTGCTTAAGTATGTGTGTGTGATATGACTTCTTGCAGCCCCTGACTTATCAGCAAATAAATAAATGTATTTCAAGTCTGGGATACAGTGACAATCTCTTCAAAAAAGACTGGATATTTTATAGATATCTATTGGGAACAGCTAAAAAAACAAAACTAAAGATGACTTTTAAGAGTTGTCTTTCTACCGGTGGTGAATACACATATTAAAGGTAATTCTTTCCTCTTAAAATGGGTTACAACACTAGAGAGACGCTTTCGTTAATGCACTGCTGCAGCTCTAACGCCACACCCCTTGCCCCTTGAGAATAACCCTGTAAAATCTGTTGTGTTTTGAGACACATGGCTTTTCTATGATGATTTTGATTCTCATCACTTGATGTTTTCAAGATTTGTTTGTTAGTCTCTAAAATGCAACTGTTAAACATACAATGAATGCTTTTCAGGAAACAAACCCTTCTAATAAAAAGATGAGAATATTTTTTGAAGCCATCATAAATTTCACCTGTCCTCTCTTACCCAGAATGATAGAACTGTTGTTCAGAGACTTCCTTTGCTTCTGCACTTAACTGTTTCCTGAGTCGGTTCATGGTTTTTCACAGCTTTTGACTCTCCTGTTTTCCCAGACTACCAGAGCAAAGAAGGATCACAGGAGACCCTCAAGTGCATTCTTCTGTTTTTTGATAGGAACACTTGACAATGAATATCTCGAGCCCTGTGTGCCTGACATACATCGCTGCCCAGATGGGCACCACCGCTTCCATAGTGCATGGGACTTACAGTTTCAGTGGAGGAGACAGACCTGTCAATAGATAATTACAACAGAGTGTGACAAGTGCTGGGGTAGGGGAATTGCCAGGGGCATTTGAAGCGCATGGAAGGGACATCTAACGTAGCCTGAGTGGGGTCAGAGAGGCTTCCCGGGGGAGGAAGTATGGCAATGGTGGCTTCTTTGCCTTCCTTCATGCTTTCCATCCCACACTAAATGCATCCACTAATGATTACATTTGTTTATTCAGTGAACAAGTATTTATTGAGCACTGGTGATGTATCATTAGACAAAACAGACAAAATCCTCGCCCCCATGGAGCTTACAGTTTGGTGGGGAGGTATCAAGAACTAAAATCATATATATTTAATATATCATATCTATTTTGAAAGACAACTAAAAAGTATGCAACAGAGAATAAAAAACAATTACATATGCACATCTGTAATGTATAAGGTGTTAGAAAAGGATACAGGCTTTGACGGAAAATGAAACAATACGAGGCATAAAGCGTTAGGAGGGGCCGCGATTTTAAGTTAGTTTTCAGGGAAGCTGCGCTGAGACCACTTACTTTTATTTGTTTATTTTTTATTTTTATGTTTTGCATTTTTATTTAATTTATTTATTTTAATTTACAACCAAGTCAGTGCACCAATGATTTTCGGAGGAGAAAGTTTCTTTTAAATACAGGCCTCAAGGAGATGAGGGAGTGAGCTGTGGAAATATCTGGGGAAGACGGTTCCCGGCAGAGGACACAGCAGGTGCCAGGCTTGGAGGAAGAAGAGCAGGACGTGGTTGGAGAGCCGCAAAGAGACCAGTGTGGCAGGAGTGCAGGGAGCAAGATGGCGGGCGTCCGGGGCCAAGGTCAGAAAGGAAGGTGCATGCGTGTTGGCGTCAGGGGGCACCTGCCCCGCAATGCCCAGTGAGAACCCGGGTTTACAGGGTGAAGTGCTGCCCTGCACTGGGCCTGTTGTCCGTCCACCGCACAACCTCTGCTTCCCCACCCTCCTCTCAGTGCTGGGGCGGGACACGTGCAAACTCCACCGCCCAGAAATCATGCCTGCTGGCTCCCTGTTAAGTCCTGCCAGAGGGTGGAAGATGGGAGGTCGGAAAGTCTTCCCTGCTTTTCTGCCGGGGATCCTGACAGCCGTTCTCACGCGGCAGCTGCATCAGCAGCAACAGCAGCTGGGAATGCAGGCTCAGGAAGCTCTGTTCCAACTGCAGGCACTTTGATGGCTCCCATTGGAGGGTCAGTGTTCCACCATTTTCCTTTTTTGTTCCTCCAGCCTAAGGGGAGTAGTGGCTTCTACAGTTACTAATCTTTGTAATCAATCCCTATAATCTACATCTATATAATATATGATATGTATCTATCATCTATACCCTTGGAAATATCTAGAGTGGTTTCTGGTTTCCTGATTGAATGCCAACTGATAAAAATATTTTGAGCAGAGGAGGGTCACAGTCTGATTTGTATTTTAACCAGGTTCTCTGGCTGCTGTGTTGGGAGAAGACGCCAGGGGACACATGTGGAAGTGAAAGCATAATAGGAGACCATTGCAGTAACCCTGGTGACAGTTTCTGGTGGCCGGGGTCAGGGTGGTGTCAGTGTAGGTGGTGGAAGTAGTTGGATTGTGGATATACTTTGAAGCTAGAGCCGTGGAGTCTGCCTACTGTCCTTGGAACCCAGAAATACTGCTTATGACCAACTGTATTCAAACCTTATCTGAGTTTCTTACCTACTAGGGGAGTTAAGTTTGAACTAAAAATCCACTTTTTGATTTGTGATCTACAAACATTGCCAGTGGTTCGGGCAGTGTCGTGGTTACGTTTAGTGTCATGATACGGATGGCCAACTAGCACTCCTAAGACTAGAAGAATTCCTTCAGAGCTAGAAAAAAATATGAAGGTGTTATGCCCAGATTTCAATATCGTCCCCAAAAGCCAGAGACTGCCGGGGAGACCGAGTCACACATGCAAAAGCAAAGGGCTTTATTATTATTATGGGCTCAGGCTCACAGACTTCACCAACGCAGTGGATCCATGCTGAGAGCCCCGAACAAAGGGGAGGGGGAGGGCCTTTATGGGGTTCGGGAAGGGGGAGTTACAGGAAATTGTGACACAGGTACAGGGGTCCAATCATTATCTCCTAACATCATTGGCAGTAACCTTAACCACACACATTGCTTAGAGTGTCTGTTACTTTTGGTGGGACCCAATCACAATATTTAGAGTATTAACCAATTACAGAGTGGACCCAGGACCCTCATGTAGGGTGTAACTAGCCTTAAACAATAAGTGATTATCCATAGCTTCTATCTCTAGGCCTGCCCTTAGGAGTGTTAAGCATTTTAGTTGGCCGCTTCTGATTGGGTGTTACTAGGGTGGTCCCTGGTTGAACAATCTGTGCCCTTTTATTGTCTAATGATTCTGGGAAACAGACACTTAGGCCTCCAAGGTCAGAGGGAAACTTGAAGCCTGTCATGGAGTCAGTTTGATTCAGACCTGCGTCCTTACAAAGGTTAAAAAATATCCTAATAGATGGGGCACCTGGGTGGCTCAGTTGATTGTCTGACTTCAGCTCAGGTCATGAACCCACAGTTCATGGGTTCAAGCTGTGCTCAGAGCACAGAGCCTGGCGTCCATGTCGAGTGCTGTGACTCTCCCTCTCTCTCTCTCTACCCCACCCTAGTCCCTGTTCACACTATGTTTCTCTCTCTCTCAAAAGTGAATAAACATTAAAAAAGTATATCCTAATAGATTAAGAAGGTGGGGGTGGTGGTGGAATATTATTCGGCGATCAAAAAGAATGAAATCTTGCCATTTCCAACAATGCAGATGGGACTAGAGTGTATTGTGCTAAGTGAAATAAGCCAGTCAGAGAAAGATAAATATATGATTTCACTGATATATGGAATTTAAGAATCAAAACAGTTGAATATAGAGGAAGGGAAGGGGAAAAAAGATAAAAACAGAGAGGGAGGCAAACTGTAAGAGACTCAAATACAGAGAACAAACTGGGGGCTGCTGGAGGGGAGGAGGGTGAGGAGGGGTGAGGAAAATAGGTGATGGGCATTAAGGAGGGCACTTTTGGGGATGAGCCCTGGGGGTTTATGTCATTGATGAGTCGCTGAGTTCTACTCCTGAAGCCAATACTACACTGTATGTTAACTAACTTGAATTAAAAAAATACTAGTGATTCAATAATTAAAATAATGCTATATGTTTTGAAAGCTCCAAAATTTTTAACTATGTCAATATACTTCAATTTAAACATTTTTAAAAATTAATACATGTTTTCAAAAGATACAATATCTATCAATTCCCTTATCCATAGAGCCGTTACTCATTGGAATTCGACAATGTTCCAAGTATTTATACTTGGTCCTCAAAATTCCAAGATGAAAATACTAAGTCTTAGTATTTTTCATTAATGAAATCATACTCTTGGGCCTCCGGTAGGAATAATAACTGAGTCTGGTTGTACATCTCTGGGAGCACTGACGCTTACTCCAGTGATTCAGTTCCTGTGCTGAGCTGGGTCCGCTGGGCCGGCAGCTCGGGCCGTATGACAGAATTTACGTGTTTATATACTCGCTTGGACAATCACAGATGAGCCGTACCGTGTGCAGGACACTGTTGTAGGCACTTGACACTTACTAATTCCCTGAATTATCCTAAAACAGTGGAATTAATTCTGCGTACTGGTCTCCTTAGCCCCACACATGCTGTTTCTCTCCGGTCACATCCCCGCAGCCCATAAAGATGCAAGCCCTTTCAGTGATCTTCACGAAACGCCTTGCCTTCCTGGGCTTTTGTGAAAGTAACACCCGCTAGGGAAATGGGCGTGGTAACAAGGCGTGAGGTATATTAGGGTAGCAACTCCACTTCACTTCGCACGACTGGTTTCGCTGGTGGGCTGGCCTCTTCCAGCCATTCTGCTCACTCCTCCTTTCATTTGTACCTGTCCACGCCCACGTGCCCTCTGTTCTGCTGGATCCGTTAAACAGTAACTTGTCTTTCTGCCCCTTTTCTCAAATGTGGCGTAGCCTCGGGGCCTATCTACTCCGCTCACAAAGATCTGCAGGGCCAGCCGGTTTCCCCTCATAAACCCCACCCTTGTGGGCAGACGCCTGTGCTTTGCAGCGGCTCCTTTCTGCCCTCCCTGCCTGTCACGCTGTGGGGTGAGGAGGGTTGAACCCATCTGCCTTAGCGGTGCCACTACAACAGCGCTACTTTTTTCCATTGTTATTTTGGCTTCCAGGTAAGATCACTTTTTTAAAAAAAATTTACTTCTTTTGAGAGGGGCGTGGGTGGAGGGGCAGAGAGAGAGAGAGAGACAGACAGACAGACAGACAGACAGGGAATCCCAAGCAGGCTCCATGCTCACAGTGCAGAGCTTAATGCAGGACTCGATCTCACAAACCGTGATATCATGACTTGAACTCAAAATCAAGGGCGGGATGCTCCATGATTCAGCCACCTCAGGTGCCCCTAAAGTCCACATTAAGCATGAACTGTGTGAACCATAATTGACCTTTCCAAATGTAACTGGCCAGGGACACCAATTAAACTTAAGTTTATAAGAAAGATGATGTTGTTCTTTCTAAGTCTTCCACAGATCGGAATCACTCTGCTAATACATGCATTTAGACAGGTGCCAGTGACATTTATAAAAAGTTTCTGTAGTTCACTAGAGCTTAATCTGAGTGAATTTTATGATAAAGGTAAATTTGAAAGAAATGCTCACAGTTGTTTTTATCACCTGGCCTAATTACTTGCATCTCATTTTCTAATTAAACACAGTAATTACAGAGTGTTCACATTCATGCAATTAGGTGAGAGAAATGGAATTCTGTCACTGTTGGAATTATGGCATATAATTACTGCCTGTGTTAAAGAACATGTAAAACCTAGAGGAGGAAGGGCCTGGAAACATAATACAGTATAACTTCCTCATTGTCTGGTGGGGGGGGTGTGGGGGCAGGTGGTAGGAATGCGGCTGTTAAATCAGGCCTTGACAAAACTAGTGTTAGCATTTATTTTCTTTAAAAATTTTTTAAAATGTTTATTTATTTTGAGAGAGAGAGAGAGAGAGAGAGAGAGACTGTGAGCAGGGGAGGGGCAGAGAAAGAGGGAGACACAGAATCGGAAGCAGGCTCCAGGCTCGGAGCTGTCAGCACAGAGCCCCATGCAGGACTCGAACCCACAAACCATGACCATAGCCGGTCAGAAGCCCAACCATTGTGACTGGGCCATCCAGGCACCCCAGCATTTATCTTCTTTAACAGTATGACACTTCTGTTTAATCAGTTTTTCAGCATCACTTCTATCCAGCTGCCAAGTACTTCTTCCCCTGTTAATGATTATTTCTCACAAGATTATGGGAATTAATTCATACTAAGTTGTGAATGGCTAACAGATTATTGACCATGTCTGCCTTATAGGTTCAAAGTGTTATATTATTGAAGGACTCCTGTGAGTAAGGCCATGAGAAACAACAGGGAGTCAGAAGATGAAACATAGTACCTTTTCTTAGGAACATTATAGTTTCACAGGGATCCAGAGATTTAAATGAACATTTGCAAGATAACATGATAGCTATTATAGAGGGGGAAGAGAACAGAGAATGGCTAACTCTCCTTTAGTTGTTCGTTTCCTTCCTTCAGCTATGAGCTCCTTAAGGGCAGAAAGTGTGCCTCACCCATCATTATATCCCCTGCACCTGCCACAGTGCCTGCTCTATAGAAGGTGTTCAGTAAATATTTGGTGACTTGGTGTTTGCAGAAACATGACATTTGGTTGCACATACAGGACCCTCAGTGTATTCTTGGGGGCCAATGTCTAAGGAAAATTCCACAGGTAGACAGCTTCTAAAATGATTCCAAGTGACCCCCCACCTTTTGGTGTTCTGGCCTTTGTGCAGTCCTCTCGAGTGGGAACCAGACCTTGGGACTTCCTTCTCATGATGTGCTATGGCAAAACTGAAGGGATGTCCCCTCTGAGATGAGGTTATAAACACTATGCTTCTTTCTCTGGCTTTTCTTGTTTGCTGACTTGCTAAACACAGCTGACCACGTTGGGAGATGCCTTAGGCAAAGGTGCACTTGACAAAGAATAGAGGTCCACAGAGCCTGGCAGTAGCCAGGGGGGAGCTGAGCCCCTCAGTCCAGTGACCCGCTAGGACATGAAACCTGCCAACACCCTCATGAAGAAGCTTGGAAGGTGCTCCTTCTCTAGTTGAGCCTGAGCCCCAGGGTGGATGACATCTTAGTTCCAGCCTTGTGAGGGACCTTGAGCTGGAACCAGACTGTTAAGCCCTGAGCTGTGAGATGATCAACTGTGAGTGAATAAATGTTGTCTTAAGCCAGGAAGTTTGGGGATCACTTGTAAGCCAGGGACAGAAAGCTAACCCAAGGTGAGATGATAGAGCCTCTCATCTCCAAAGGGTTTTCCCATGGAGAGAAATACAATCGTTTATACTTTGTTTTATGCTCAGATTATGAAGTTTGTGAATCTCACACCCACAACTGAAAACCAATTTTTCTTGAGGCCTTTAACCATTGATGACACATTTATTAATCATATCATTTTAAACAATTTAAACTGGCAGCAATTATGTATTCAGAATGGCCAATCCTTTTAAACACTTTAAAACCTTCGTTCATAAACATTCGAAACAAAGATTGCAGAATTTATTGCTATAATTTCACTTAAATCGACTCTAAAGCGTCAATATCATGGGTTTAATGCCAGTCTTCTTTCTTTTCTTGTTTTCCTCTGCTAGTTTTGATATACCATGAGAGCTACAGCATTATTATTTTTACTCCTTTTCTTGGGTCACAAAATTCTTAGTAGATCTCAAAGAAAAGATTACGTTATCAGAACAGCCTCGATTGTAGAACTTGGTTTATCGACTGATTAATTCTTGGTCACACTTGTTTGTTTCTCCCAAGGTGATTCCAACCCAAACCACATTTACATAGTGAGCTTTTCTGCAGATAAATGATATCTGTTATGTCAGCGAGACTATTCCAGGCCTTATCTTATGCCTAAGGTTTAATTTTGCAACCTAGTGTCTATCTCGAGAATTGTTTTTTAATTATCATTTGGCCACTGTGATATAACCGATTATCCTGTCATCCTCAAAAATTCATTTTACTTCTTAGCATTAAAGACTTATACCTCCCTTGTTAGCCTTGAGATTTAATCTCTTAAGAGCTGAAAGACTGAGTCTCTGTAGTTAGTCTTTCTTTGTAGGTCATCCAGCTAATACATTACATTTATCAGTATACTGTGTTTCCTCTTGCTCTTTGGTTACTGTGGGTGCCCACCCAAGCCGAAGAATCCTTTCTCTTCGTGGCATCTGCTTTTTCTGGGACTATTTGGCTTATAGTTTCCAATGTTTATTTCCTTAAATGACTAACGATAGGCATATGACTATGCTTTATAAACACATAAGATTAATAGAAGAATTCCCAAACCCTCCTGATTATTAAAATCAATAAAAAATATATGTGGCTTCTTGCATTCACCATTTTCTATCAAGTGACCTTTTGCGCAGACTTCATGTTAGCTTTTCTACTTTGAGTCATTTCCGGTTCATGGCCTTTTGCAAGCCTTATCCTGTCTCTGAGCCATGCTGATGTTGGTCATGGTGGTGTTGAAGATGGTGATCGTGCTTTTGATGCTCAGATTGTAAGTTCATCCTAAGGGACAGAGCTTTTTTTTTTTTTTTTTTTTTTTTTAATGGGCAAGACTATAGTGTCAGGGGTATACATTTGGGTTATAAAACCATAAAAAATACAACCAAGTCATTATATAAGAAAGGAAAGGGGGTGTGATTAGAATGAGGTCCATCGAAGGAGCTTGTGGGATGAGTGGAAAGTTCTATTTTCTGGCCTGGGCATACATTTGATGTGTGTGTGTGTGTGTGTGTGTGTGTGTGTGTGTGTGTGTGTGATCAGTGCTTTATTCTTACAATAAATATTTTATTTAAAAGAAGTGTCAGCTTATAGTCAGTCCTTTATATTGGCTTCTTTATCCTTCATACAATGCCCCTAACACTCTTGAAAACATTCTTGCTTCTTGGTAACAATAGGATGTTGGATAAATGTTCTTAATTTTTTTGTGTTCTCATCATGGTATTGCCTCACTTCCAAGGGCTTGTGTTTCTTTTGAATAGGCAGTAATTCTGAAGACCAGGAGCTGGGCTCTGGGGTGCACTTGAGAATGTGTGGTGAGCAAGAAGGCATTGATGTTGCTGCTGGGCCACTAACACCTGAAAACATACTTATTAAAGTTGTTATTTTACACTGATATTTCCAGCTTAACTTACTACATTGCTCTTCTCTACTTTTCCTATATAAGGTTTCATCAACTATAAGCCTTTCTCCTGAATTGACAGTCTTTTTGGTACAATGAAACTCCTCAATGGAGCAAGGCATGCCTTACATCACATTTTTCTTTTGGGTATGTAATTTCCAAACTTCTGTTATTCATATAATTTATAATTTTTTGTATATCTTCCAAATTCACAATTTTGTACCACCTGTATTACTGGTTTTTAAAAACATTTTTGTTTAATCAACATTACACTGACCTCCTTAAAATAATTAGATTCATATTAAGCAATAATATCTATGGCACCATAGGGTTTAATTAACATGTGTTTTTCCAGTGTCCATTAGGGTGGATGTTGGAATTCAAAGGAACTCAAGAAATAT
>NC_043705.1:35229952-35248790 GCF_006229205.1 Suricata suricatta | reverse complement strand
GAGAAAACTGTCTAGCCTGTGGCGGGTTCCCAAAAATTGCTTAGTGAAAGAATTAACAGCAAATACTACACACATTGGGTATTTATTGATTTTAAGATAACAACATGGAGGAGAGTTTTAGAGGCTTTGGCTCAAAGATGCACGGCCTGGTGTGTGTAGGTCAATGAGTAGGTACATTTTAGTAAGACAGTGCAGTTAACAGATTGGACTAATAGAACGGATTATCAGATGCTTACGCAGTAACCTTTAGACTGCAGCAAAATGAAAAAAACAAGTTCCAAGAATCTACAAATCAACATAACATATTTAAGTGTCATAAACAAAGTAGGCAAATCTGTATTTTTCACTCCCTCATCCTGTCTAGAGGATGAAAACCAGTCCTGTTTTTTTTTTTAATAATGTTTTATTTATTTTTGAGAGACAGTGCGAGTGGGGGTGGGGTAGAGAGAGAGAGAGAGAGGGGGAGACAGAGGATCAGAAGCTGGCTCTGTCCTGACAGCAAGCAGCCCAATTCAGGGAGTCAGCTCAGGAACCGTGACATCATAAACTGAGCCAAAGTCAGATGCTCAATGGACTGAATCACCCGGGCATCTGGAAACACAATCCTTTTATCAACTGCCTTAGATAATCCTTATTGGTTGAAACACAGGGACTTTAAAATGGTATTTTTATTCATCATCAGTTATTTAACTACAGAGAAGTTTCCTCTTAAACAAGTAAGCTTTTTAATATGTATCTGAGTAAATGTGTTGTACTTCAATTTCTTCACCTGTAAACTGTGGATTGTAATAGTGCCTGACTATTATGGTAAGGATTAAATAAGTTAATGTATGCAAATGGCTCCAAGTTAATTACACAAAGAACAGTGCCTGACACATATTAGGTACTCAAGAAATGTTACCTATTATTATGAAAAGGTTGTATTAGTGCCTATTTTCTTTACTATTTTATTTATTTGAAGAGAATATTCTGTCCCAGAGAATTTATGTACACATTATCTAATCTGAGTTCCATGAGAGGCTCAGCATTTAGTGTTTGTAGGGTGCCAGAGGTACAAAAAAATGTTAGACCAGGCCCCATTTTTGAGAAATTTACAATCTATGGCTTGAGTATGTTATCCTATAGGTTGATTCTAGAAAATACGTCTTCAGGAGAGCTAAATTCAGACTGTTAGCTTTTTACCAGTTAGGATTCTCTAGGTTACAAGTAACCAAATCAACTCAAACTGGTTTTAAGCTACAAAGCGAATTTCTTAGCTCATGTATGGGGCAGTGAAAATAGTGTGATATTTGGGCGTGATCTGTGGCTCCACAGGGTTCACTGAAGACCCAGATTTTCTCATCCGTTGGATTCTGTTGTATGGTGTCAAACCAGGGCTATCTGCCCATAGAGTATTTGCTAGCTCTGGCTAGGGACACTTCCTGTTCATATCTGAGAGTAGGGGAGCTAATTAACAGAAGCCCCAGAACCTTGCCTCAATGTCTCATTAGTCCAGACTGGGCCATATGCCCATTCTATTGCCAATCACTGGCAATGGAGATCACTCCTAGACCAATAATGCCTTCTGCACTTGGGGGTGGGATGAAAACTTGAAGGAAAACATCATTCCATTTTGAAGACAAAAGGGCAGAATGAATGCAGAATAAACAATTAACAATTCCCAGTCTGCCATTTGAAGGGAGAACCATATCTTTTCTTTATGTTCCAGTATGTTCTGTGCCAGGTGCTAAATACTAGTAGAAAGACTGGATAAGTAGACTTGCCAAGGAATTATTTATTTACCTTATGTAAGCGTCCAAAGCCCTAGAATTGGCTGTCCCCAGAACTTGCATGACCAATTTTTTTCTTGTTTAATGGCCTCTCTCTTAGCAACATGACCATGAACTCCATCTATTCCCAGGAATGCCAGACAGCAAGTCTGGATTGGCCCGTTCTTCTGGAGTCCCCTCATTGATTAATTATAAACTATGATATTCATCATTCATTCCCAGGTCATGGGTTTTTTTTTGGGGGGGGTGCTGGTTGGTATCATATGTCCTGTTAGATGAGTCAGTCCTTTAAGATTTGTGCCCAGAGAAATTGGCATTTAAGCTTCCTCTTTATTTCAGCTCTAAGGTTAGGGAAGCAGCTGTTGATGGACTAATTAGTATCTTAGGAGGACTAAGAACCTTCTCCCCATCCTCAGCAGTTGTTCACTCACTTGTCTCAGGGAGACTCTAAGAGCATCTTTGGAATGTTAGTTTCTACAGAAACTGCTGGTTGGCCTGCCTGGTCGCCATACGTAAGACAATGGTAATAACTATAGGAGAAGAACACGTCTGTTATGCCTGGCCACATGTAAGGATAATGGTAGGGTGCATGTGAACTTGCTACATCCCTGCAACTAACTCTTTAACTTGTATGATCAGCAACTATTTTATCTCATCTCTTAGGGGTCGACTTGGGGTGACCAGGTATATATAACTGCTGCATAATATCATCCACAGTAGTCATTTAAGCTATTTGGAAGTTAAAGCAAAATCAGGAACCCCTTGATTTACTCTGAGACATCACCTACCACACCACATATGGAATGCTCTTATGGGTGAGATTAGTCTGCTCAGTGAGCAAAGATGGGAGGCACTTGCTTGATGACTTAGGTTAATATTGATGTAACTATTTTAGGAAAAGAATATTCTTTGCCACTAAGGAAAGAATTATTCAAAGTTCTTACATGAGCCATCTATTTCTTCAATATCTGTGTTTACCTCTTGGATTTTATTTTCTCATGCTTTCATAAGCCACCAGTACCTCTTCTGGTTGCCTTGTTCTTTGTTTGGAAACATCACTGTCTTTAAAGTGCACACTTTGTGTGTTCCGACTTCAGATCAGTCTGGGTTTCTTCAGTGACTTTGCATCTAGTAGTTTATACCTTTGCAGATAAAACTTTTGGGAGACTGGATCTTATTCCCTTCGGATGATTTAATTAAGCTCTCCACGTTTCAGTTTATTTATCTGTAAACTATAGATGACAGTGATAATGGATGTGGTGGTGGTGCTCTACCCTGTTCCTCTCTCTTCAGAGTCTGCCTCCCACCCCCATCCCAAAGCCGTGCCCTTTACTAGGAATTGTCCTCCTCTGTAAGGGAACTGCCTCACCCAGCAGTCTTACCTCAATGGGGGCCACCCAGCACCAGAGGCTTCTATACAATGGACTGAGGCCTCAGTTGGAACCAGATTTTGGAGCACACTATCTCTTTGCCGAATCCTGCATCCTTCACTTCAGAAGCATCCCCAATCCTCTTGTAGGTAAATTCTTGCCTCAAAGTCAGTTTCCAGGGAACCCAATCTAAGACCAATGTCATTTCTACAGACTGTTGCAAGATTGAATATATAAAGCACTTTGGGAAGCTATGTCTTTGGAGTGGTGAACGGACTCCGTATTTGATAGCGGTCGTTATTCTTGGCTGGGATGTCATTGCCTGACAACATTCTCATTTCTTTCTGATCTCATCAATCAGATAGTGTTTTGGGAAAATTATGTAATAACTGGCTCAAGGCAAAGTTACAGTGTGTTAAGTTTGTTATATTTCCCCCTACTCATTCTTCCTTGGCCGTGGGGCCCTTCCTTCTCCACCACTTCTCCTACCTCCCTCTCTTTCAAACACAAAATTCAACCAAGTAAATCTGAAGATCTAATTGACTTTAGTCAGCAAGTCAGGAATCAAGCAGCATTTCATCTAGCAAGTTAGAGGGGAGCTCCAAGGAGTTGTATAAAAATGGAAGGGTCCGGGGGTGGGGCCAGGAAGTTATAAGCAAAACTGCCTAATAACTAACTAACTAACTAACCAACCAACCAACCAACCGCCTAACTGACTAACCAGGCCTGCTCACTTTCCCTTAGGAGAAGAGCAGCAGCTGGTGGTGTTATGCAGGTCATCTCATCTTCCTTTGGGGACTGGAGAAGGCCCAAGTGCTTGTCCCTGGTGCTTGTCAGAAAATTCCTGACTGACCAGTTAAAATTTACATTTCCCAGGGAGATTGAGAGGCAATGGAGTTAGGTATTATGCCCCGGTTTGGTTACTTGGCCTAAATGATGTCATTTTTGGCTTGTGGTTCTCTCTTTAACAGCCTCTACCCATTCCGACCCTTGTGTCCCTTACTGCACACACCTGCTTCTTCCCTCTGAGAAATTTGTGGAAAGGGAAAAGATTTGGTAAACTTAGTCACACTGAGGTGACGTATGTTACCACTTAGCTGCCAAAGTTATACTTCACCCGAGATTCTTTCTGTGTGCCTTTGGTTTTATTATTTTTAGTCTCTGTATTATGACCAGAACTGCCCTTCAGTAACTTCTGGTCTTCCGTCTGGCAAGAGATCAGTCTTTTAAAATTAGTCTTCCCAGACAGGAAATAGCTTAAACAGTCTCTTTTAAAATGCATCCATTAATGGCTACTGCTATTACAAAGAAACTTTCCCCTTTTGTACTAACATCATAAGGTGAATTGGCCTTAAAGGATGCAATTTTGCCAAACAAACATAATGAATTCTTTTTGGATTTCTAAACAATGAAGATGAAAAGAATGCAAATGGAGAATTGAAAATATAAATGTGTTGGGCAGCTCACCTTTCAAAAGTCTCAGGAGCTGGATTGATCTGAAGTTGGAAAAAGACCTGATGATAAAAAGTTCATTTTTCTTTTCTTTTCTTTTCTTCTAGCACACAAACTCATAATGGCTAAATTTCTTTTCCGCATCAGATTTGTCAGGAGTCTCCATTCAGAGTGATAGACACCTGAACTCAAGGTAAGCATGAAAGGAGATTGACTGGAAGGATCCTAGAGAAGCTGAGAAAATCAAGAAGGAGCCGCAGGAGACGGGGCACCAGGTCGCGCTCCCCGGCCAGAACTGGAGACCTGGGGCCACCACCACCAGGCTTTGCCTTCTTTCATCTCCGCCTGTCTGTGCCCCGGGCTGCGGGGTCAAGTTGATGTTCAAGTCCTGACTCCCAGTACCTGTGAATGGGACCTCATTTGGAAAGAGGATTTTAGCAGAGGATCAAGCTAATATATTAGTCCGTTGAAAGGGCCGTAACAAAGTACCACCGAGTGAGTGGCTTACGTTACCAAAATTTATTTTCAAAATGTTTTGGTGGCTCAAAGTCTAAGAGCAGGCAGTTGACAGGGTTAAAATGGTCCTTCAAAATGGTCTTCTCTTTTTACCTAGTAACTACCGTTCTAGAACTCTAATTTTAAAAAGCAATAAAACATGGCGATACAAACTTACATACAAGGATTTTCATGACGTCAGTAGTTATAAAAAATAATATAAAAACATAATATAAAATGATGGTTCATTCATATAAGGTAATATGATCAATATCATTAAAATCATATCTTTGAAGGTAATGTTCTCCATTTGTTATAGAACATGAAAGAGGGATACAAAATCATACATATTACTTCTCCAATGTTAACAAAAAGGGGAGAAGTGTGTTTCTTCTGAGGCCTCTCTCCTTGGCCGACAGATGTGGGTCTTTTCCCTCTGTCTTCACATGAACTTCCCTCTGTTCAGGTCTATGTCTTGATTTCCTCTTCTTCTTTTTTTTTTTTAATGTTTTTTATTTATTTTTGAGAGACAGAAAGAGCGTGAGCAGGGGAGGGTCAGAGAGAGGGGGAGATACAGAATATGAAGCAGGTTCCAGGCTATGAGCTGTCAGCACAGAGCTTGACATGGGCTCGAACCCACGAACCGTGAGATCATGACCTGAGCTGAAGCCAGATGCTTAACTGACTAAGTCACCCAGGAGCCCCTGATTTCCTCTTCTTTTAAGGACCCTGGTCACAGGGTCACCCAAGTCACACTAGAGTAGGGCCCATCCATATAGCCTCATTTTACCTTAATTATCTATTTCAAGATCTTATCTCCACATATAGTCCTATTCTGAAATACTGGGGTTAGGGCTTAACATACAAATTTTGAGGGGGGCATAATTCAACTCATAACAGATGAGGTCATTAGGGTGGGTCTTACTCCAATGATTGGTATCCTTCTAAGAACAGGAAATCTGGACACAGGGACAGACAAGCATAGAGTGCAGACGATGTGAAGTCAATTCACATCTGAAATGTCAGGGAGCTAGAGGGGAAATTAGAAATAATCTTGGCCCTCTTGGTCACTTTGTTGAGGTGCAGGTACAGGAAGGAACTTGCCCAAGGTCATATTCTGCTAAGTATTCATGAATTTATTCAACATATACTATGTGCTAGATATTTTGCTAGGCACTTGGGAGATGATAGAAAATATTGGTTTCTACTTCCCTTCCCCCTCCACCTACTCCGTGCTCTCCCCTTCACTCTTCCTGTCACAGAGTTCCTAAAACCCTTGTAATGTCCTAAATGGCAAAAGTACTAGGAGGATCTTTTGTTCTAATATTTGGTTTGTTTATTTATTTTTATTAATTTTTTAATGTTTATTTTTGAAAAAAAGAGAGTGTCAGCAGGGGAGAAGCAGAGGGAGAGTGAGACAGATTCTGAAGCAGCTCCAGGTGTGAGGACGCAGGTCTGAACAAAAATTGATTCCACGACAGGCTTCAAGTTTCCCCTCTGACCTTGGAGGCCTAGGTGTCGGTTTCTCAGAATCATTAGACAATAAAAGGGCACACATTGCTGAAGGTAGGAGGGACCACCCTTGTAACACCCAATCAGGAAAGGCCAGCTAACACCCTTAACATTCCTAAGGGCAGGCCTAGAAATAGAAGCTATAGATAATCACTTATTGCTTAAGGCTAGTCACACCTTATGTGAGGGTCCTGGGTCCTGGGTCCACTCTGTAATTCGTTAATACTTTAAATATTGTGATTGGGTCCCACCAAAAGTAACAAGCACTCTGGACAATGTGTATGGTTAAAGTTACTGCCAATGATGTTAGGAGATAATGATTGGACCCCTGTACCTGTGTCACAATTTCCTGTAACTCCCCCTTCCCGAACCCCATAAAGGCCCTACCCCGCCTTTATTCGGGGCTCTCAGCATGGATCCACTGCACTGGTGAAGTCTGTGAACCTGAGCCCATAATAATAATAAAGCCCTTTGCTTTTGCATGTGTGACTCGGTCTCTCTGGCGGTCTCTGGTTTTTGGGGACGATATTGAAATCTTGGGCATAACACAGGTTTTGAGCTGTTAGCACAGAGCCCGAGCCAGGGCTCAAACCCATGAACTATGAGATCATGACCTGAGCTGAGCTCGAAAGCTTAACTGACTGAGCCACCCAGGTGCCCCAACTAATATTTGTTTTTTGACCCTGGTTCCTGACACCAGGCTTCTAAACTTCTGAAATTTCTTGGGTAATAGGAGTGTCTTTTGTTCTAATAAAGTGACCTCGGGTGCGCTCCTGGATGGGGGTTGGTCCCCAGAAAGACCAAGCCATGATTAGAAGCTTGGAGTGTTCAGCCCCATACCCCTTTCTCCAGCGAGGGGAGAGGGGCTGGAAATGGAGTTAATGATCATTCGTGCCTCCATGATGCCCCTGCAAAAATCCCAGAAGTATGGCTTTGGGACTGTTTCTGGGCAGGTGGAGGTGCTGGTGAGCGGTGCACCTGCAGAGGCCCGGACGCTGTGTGCTCCTTCCCACCTACTTCGTCCTGTGCATCTCTCCCACCTGCATGCTCATCTGTGTCCTTTATCATAGACTCTCATCATAAGCTGGTAAACAGCTGGTGAACTGTTTCCCTGAGTTCCGTGAACTCTTCCAGCAGTAAAGCAAACCGAGGACGAGGTCATGGGAACTTTTGAGTTACAGCCCATCAGTCAGAAGCACAGGTAGCAACCTGAACTTGTGATTGGCACCTGAAGTGGTATGGGGGGAGGGCAGTCTTGTAGGACTGAGCCCTGAACCTGCGGGATCTGGTGCTATCTCCAGGTAGATAGTATCAGAATTGAGTTAAATTGCAGAACACCCAGCTGGTGTCACATAATTTCGTGGCGTGGGGGAACCTACATGCCTGGTGCCAGAAGAGTTGTGAGTGTGGAAGTAGCAAGAGAATAAAGGAGGCGCACAAGAGGAGGACTGAGGTTTTCCTCCTCGGCACTAGATAGGGAAGAGTGAATAACACACAGTTCTTTCTAGGCTGGAGATGCTCATAGTTCAGTGGAGAATTTCTGTAAACAGACAATTATAAGACTGGATAAAAAAGATCAGTGATGGTTAAGTGGTCCAGATGGTAAGAAGAGGGCAATGAACCAGCATCGAGAGGATGAGAAAAGCAGAGAGGGGAGAGGATGAGGAGAAGCTCCTGTCCACTTACATCTCACGTCATTTGTGAAGAGCTGGTCCCCTGTCCATTTCCTCAATGTGTACAGGTATCTACTATGTTCACACCACTGTGGCTTGCCGTGAAGATACAAACACGAGTTTGGTATCTCAAAGACCCAATGAGGAACTTGTGAGGTTTGCAAATTTCCAAATTCAAGTCCCTGACTAGGTAAGCCACCCGATTTCAAAGCAATGGGAATTTGTCTCACTGTTCCTCGTCTCTTCCTTGGGGACATGGCAAGTGACACTGCTGTTGTGCGGATTGGCTGAGATTCTGAGCCACAAGATTACTCGGCAGTAGCCTCTCTTGTCAAGCCTGGCACACATTTCCACCTTCAGAGTACCCTGATGTCCTTGGAGCGGGCAGGTGACCTTTTTTATTACATGAGCCACTCAGCCAACCAGCCCAGTTAAAGCCAACGGGTGCTTGGTCCTTTAATCTTTCAGGACACACCTTGGCCTTTTGTGGTCAGCTAATCAGGAGTTGGCAAGCAACTGCCCAAGTCTCCTGGAAGAAAGCAGCTGTCAGAGTGGAGTCAGAGGTTGGGGGGTGCAGGGCCCAGCATGGCAGGGGGCTTCTGTTTCACACTAGTCTCCAGCTACTCTCTGGTAGTAAAGGCAGATAAAGGTTAGCAGAAACTCCACAAGTAAATTATCTCTCCTCTGTGGATCTCTGTAGTCCCCCAGGGAGACTGGTGTCTGTTTTTTTTCTGTAAGAAGGGGTTGGTGATATAGTGAGTTGCTTTCTACATACAGTCAACAGGGTTTTTATTTAATATTTTCTTTTTTTAAAATTTTATCTTGAGAGACAGTGTGTGCGCAAACACAAGCATGAGTGGGGGAGGGGTGGAGAGAGGGCAAGAGAGAATCCTAAGCAGATTCCACCCTCAGCATGGAGCCCAACATGGGTGCTCAATCTCATGAACTGTGAGATCGTGACCTGAGTTGAAATCAAGAGCTGAACACTTAACTGACTAAGCCACCTACATACCACCATACATTCAACACTTAAGGGCTTTGACATCTAACCTCCACCCTATTCCTTGTTAAGTAATTCAAGGAAAAACTCCTCTGAGGTTTTTTAAAGTGGGGATTAAGAATTAAGTAGTGAATTTATCAATTTTGCCATTGGTGACCTTGACAACAGTAGTTCCAGTGAACTGGAAAGGTCCCAAATTGATTGGAATGGGTTCAAGAGATTATAGGCAATTCTTCTGAGGAGGAAAAATGGACCAGAGTATTGGAATAGAGCTAGAAAATGGTATGGGGCTAAGAGTAGATTTTTTTTAAATGGAAGAAATCTCAGTGCATGTATGTGTGCTGGTTGGAATGCTCTAGTAGAGGCAAAACCGATGATGTGAAAAAGAGGGGGGAATACAGCTAGAGAGATGTCCTTGAACAAGAAGGAAGCCAAAGAACTTTTTAGTGGTGCTGTATAGCTGTGTAGGTCAGGTTTTCCTTGGCCCTTTCGGGTCCCTGGCTGGGGCTGAAAAGCATATACATTTATTTACTGAATGTTTTATGGGACATGGACACCTTCATATGGAAATTAAGACCTATAGAAATGGTTATACCTGAGGGTTTTTAGACAAGGTTTGATGAAGAGGGAGCGGTAAGCATCGCCGCTGTAGGGAAACTTGGCGAAGTCTGTTTGTTTGCGTTCTTCTGGGTAACATTCGCATTCTGGAGATAAGGATGCTACTTTCCTTCTGGTGTACAGAGAACATTGCTCACAAGAGGGTCTTATGAAGTGCTTCAGGAGAGAAGGGGAGGGGAATGTCAGAGAACATCCTGCTCCTGCTGTTTTCCCAACCTCCTTCAGGTTAAGAGACTCAGTATGCCAAGCTGTTGTATTTGGGGCTCCTGTATTCTGAATCCTGTTAGCTGGTTCTTAAACACAGATACTATTAAATATTAAATTATATAACCTTCAATTAAATAAACTATATTTAAAAAGGTAATAGGTAGTCAAAACCTAGCCCTTCCTAATTGCATTATAGTCACCATTAACTATATTTATTTACTTATTAATTTATTTATTTAAATGTTTATTTTGAGAGAAAGAGAGAGCACGTGAGCAGGGGAGGGGCAGAGAGAGAGGGAGAGAGAATCTTAAGCAGGCCACGCACCCGGCGTGGAGCCCAACACGGGGCTCAATCCCACGACCCTGGGATCATGACATGAGCTGAAATCAAGTCAGTTGCTTAACTGTCTAAACCATTGAGGGGCCCCTCACTCTGTTCTTTTAAAGAAAGATTGTTTTGAGTATAGTTGACACAGTGTTACATTAGTGTCACGTGTACCACCATACACTGTCGTTACAGTATCATTGGCTTTATTCCCTGTGCTGTACCTTTTATTACTGTGACTTATTCATTCCTTAACTGGAAGCCTATGTCTCCCATTCCCCTTCACCCATTTTGCCCATTCCACCACCCCCCTTTGTTCTGGCAACCATCATTGGTTGTTTGTATTTATAGGTCTGATTCTGCTTTTTAAAAATTGGTTTAATCATGTTTTTTAGAGTCCACATATGAGTGAAATTATATGATATTTGTCTCTCTCAGTCTGACTTATTTCACTCAGCATAATCTCTCTAGGTCCATCCATGTTGTTTCAAACACCAGTCTCATTCTTTTTTATGGCTGCATAATATTCCTGTGTGTGTGTGTGTGTGTGTGTGTGTGTGTGTGTGTGTACACAGCACATCTTCCTTATCCATTTATCTCTTGATGAACACTTAGGTTGCTTCCTTATATTGGCTATTATAAATAATGCTGCAGTTAATATAGAGGCGCATCCATCTTTCTGAGTTAGTGTTTTCATTTTGCTCGAGTAAATACCCAATAGTGGAATTATTGGATCATTTGGTATTTCATTTTTTAACATGTTTATTTATTTATTTATTTGAGAAAGACAGAGACAGAGAGAGTGTGAGCAGGAGAGGGGCAGAGAGAGAGGGAGACATAGAATCTGAAGCAGGCTCCAGGCTCCGAGCTGACAGCACAGAGCCCATTACGGGGCTCGAAATCACAAATTGTCAGATTGTGACCTGAGCCAAAGTCAGATGCTTAACCAACGGAGCCACCCAGGCTCCCCAGTATGGAATTTCTATTTTTAACATTTTGAGTAATCTCCGTACTACTTTCCAAGTAGCTGCACGAATTTATATTCTCATCAACAGTGTATGTACCATACTGTTTTGTTTACTATAGCTTTGTAGTAGATCTTGAAATCTGGAGTTTGTGATACCCCCAGCCTTGTTCTTATTTATCAAGTCTGCATTGGCTCCATTAATGTTCTTGCAGTTATGTCTACTACATGTGGATGGCACAAATGTCACACGGTAGTGCATTCCTGCACTTGTCTTCCTAACCCCAGGTTCTGTGACATCACATTGGTAGTTGGTTGTGGTGGGATTATTTACACAACAGAAACTGCAACAGTTAGAAATCAGGGCCTTGTGGGCTGTTTTTTAGTGTTTATTTATTTTTTGAAAGAGATACAGACAGACCAAGCATGACTGGGGGAGGGGCAGAGAGAGAGACTGAGTTGGAGCATCCAAAGCTGGCTCCAGGGTCTGAGCTATCAACACAGAGTCCACGCAAGGCAAGACGGTAAGATCATGACCTGAGCCGAACTGCTTGAGTGACTGAGCCAGCCAGTGGTGGTTGTTGTTGTTTAAGGAGAGCTGTTTGTTAACCATTTGCTAGCACACTGCTGGATTCAGCGGACAAGTGGAGAAACTGGCCCTAAAATAACTGCTGGCAATTCACTCACAAGAACAGGAGAGAGACGTTCCAGGAAGTTGAGTCTGATTCCTGATCTCAGCTTAGGTCTCTTCTTCTTCTTTTTTTTTTTTTTTTTTTTGGTCAGCTCAAGTCTTGATCTCAGGGTCATGAGTTCAAGCCCTGTGTTTTTTGCTGGGCATGGAGCCTACTTCAAAACAAAACAAAACAAAACAAAACAAAACAAAAAGTAGGAGAGAAGGCAGGTCATTTTTTTTTTTTTCAAAAGCAAAGGGCTTTATTACAGGCTTAGGCTCACAGACGTTATCAGCGCAGTGGATGAAGGCAGGTCATTTGGACAGGTGGGTAGATAGATGTGGTTAGAGGGAGGTTTCCTATTCACTAAGTGAAAAAGGAAGCAAGGTAGTCACCTGACAGTAAGGCTGGTTGAGGTGAGAGGACCGTGGGCCAGTTAGTGGATTAGAGAAATGGAGAGGCGCCTCCATTTATTTACTTATTTATTTATTTTTTTGGTCCTGCACCGTTAAAAGGCCCTTGAGGCTTGTGGTTATGAATTTAAAAAGGAGGCATGTTATATTGGGTGTAGATTTGCCTCCAGTCTCTTGCAGTGGAGAGTGAAGCACCGAGTCATGGAGAGCGGGATTTATCCAAGTGTAAGGCTTGTAACACCAGTATGACGATGTGTCGGTGGCCAGGGAGATGGTAAAATTATAAATGTCAAAGTCACCACTTCATTCATTCTAGCTAAAATCGGCTCCAGTCGCATAACTTGAATCCCTTATCCGTTTGTTTTCCTATTTTGTTCTTTGGGTGTTAAGTCACCTGGGTCACCTTCGCACAGAGTAGCTGTCCAGTAATATGCTGAATAACTTATTGAATAAATGGATTCACTTGTTCGTTCTTGCAAAGTACAGTTTAGCGAAAAGTAGTCAAATTCTTTTCGTGAGCCTTTGTCCCTCGCTTCGCGGCGTTTAAACTTTAAGGAGCAAAGGAGTGGACTCTGAGCCGGATATGCTAAGCCCCGGTCCTTTAGTTCCCGAACACTCCCTGGGGATATGGGCAATTTTTACCAAACTTGAGACCCAGCTTACAGCTTTTGAGGCGGCTGCCGGGATCGTGTGAGTCATGCAGTTGCTGACCTTTGTCACACCGCCGGACTCAGCAACACGGAGGAGGGTTAGATTACAACTCAAACCTAGAAGGCGGGTAGTTCCCGTATTCGTGATCCCTCCTCGCACGGCTGCCGAGTGCGAGGCTCGGGCGCGGGACGGCACAAGGGCACCGGCGCGGGCTGCCCGGAGCCGCGGGGATTCGGGCAGCGCAAGCAGAGCGGGCGGCGCCAGGCGCACCGAGCTCTCGGGCCGCAGCTGCGCCCCCGCCCACACCGCGGAGGCGGAAGGGGGCGGGGCGCGGCCGCCTGTCCGTTTCTCCGGGGGGACAATAAAGTTTCGAAAGTTTGAAAAGGGAGGGGGAAAACACTCTCACGCCCCTTGGGCGGGGCGGGTGTGGACGCCTGCAGCCCCGGGCGAGCCCGGCGCCAGGCGCGCGGGGATGGGGGTCACGGTGGACGTGCGCCAGGTGTACAAGTACCCCTTCGAGCAGGTGGTCGCCAGCTTCCTCCGAAAGGTACCCGCCCACTCCGGTCCGGCCGTCCGCGCTCGGGGCGCCTGCCCCGGCCCGTGCCCCGGCCCCCCGCAACCCCAGCCCCTGCCCCCCCGCCCCTCCCCACGCCTCTGCCCCTGTCCCCGCGGGAGTCCGCGCCCCGCTTCTCGCCCTCCAGCTGCGGGGTTCGCCTCTGGGTGCGGGGCGGGGGTGGAGTGGATTTCCTCGAAGGCTCCCTCTCGGGGAAGAGGAAAAGGCTCCGTGCGCTGCACCACGTACACATTCTGCCCCGGAGTCTCAGGGAACGCAGGTTCTGGAGCCTGGTTGAGGTTGCGCAGGACTTGTCTATCTTTCTAGTACTTCATGGACCCCGTAAAAGCTAGTGGGGGTCGTAGAAGCCATCACCCTAGGCTCCCCAATATTGTCACATTGTCGCTCTGCCATCATAGTGAGGTGGCTGTAGGACTTGGGGCAGATTGCTTACCTTCTCTGTGCCTTAGTTTTGTGATCTGTGAAATGGGGAAATAATAGTACTAATTGAAAGGGTTAGTTGTAAGGAATCAAGGGAGAGAATGCATGTAAAATGACGGATGGAGGGTCTCTAAAATGTCTGCTATAACTGCACCCCAGTCTCAGTGCTCAGTGGCCTCTTCGGGGCTTCTCTGAGGACCGTGCGCATGGTAATAGAACGGGAAATTTCGTTGAGAAATTGAAAGCACCCAGGCTAGGGACCTTGGACTCCTGGACTCTTGTCTGTCTCTACCTTTAGTTCCTTCAGTTGGTCAGGCGTCATCTTCTCTTCTGCATCTAAGAGTGTTGGATCAGAAGATATTTTAGGTTTCGCTTCAGCTTTCATGTTCTTAAACAAGGTTTGTAAGACTTGTCACTTGCCTTGGGTGGCAGCCACCAAGCAGTGCACTCCTTATACAACCCAGAAGCAGAACAAAGGGAGATGCTAGGAGACGAAGTTAATTTAAAAAGTTAAAAAAAATTTTTCTTTTTTTATGAGCTGTCAGCACAGAGCCCAATTCTGGGCTTGAAGTCACGAATCATGAGATCATGACCTGAGCTGAAGTCGGACACTCAACAGAGTGAGCCACCCAGGTGCCCGAGGAAGTTAATTTTTTAAGTGATAAGACCTGACCTTCACTTGAGGAGGTGATACAGTTCAGAACCCAAGGATTGTATGACTCTGGGTAACATGGTGTTGCCTTAGAGGTCTTTTTTGGGGAGAATGTCAGCTTGTTGATATTGTTCATTGATATTCAGTACCTAGAATAGTGTCTAGCAGCTGGTAGGTGCTCACTAAAAATTGGATAAATGGTGAATGAATAAATGAATGAAAGCTGGAATTGTGGATCTAGTGGAGTTTGCCTTAGGCCAGACTTCTGGGCCCAAAAGAGAAGCTGTCAACTCTCCATTTTTTATTAGGACTGGCACTTGGGAGTGTGGATTCTCTAACGCCGTTGCTCCCTTGGAATGCCTTCTGGGTCGCCCTCATCGGGAGCTGATCTCGGCCTTGTCAGAACTGGAGGGGCACATGGTCTAGATCGAGATCACTGACCATCTCCCCCACCGTTGGGTAGTTACTGCTGTACATCACCTTTTCTCTCGTTAAACTCACGCCTGCAGAAGCACAAACCACAATGTCAAGCTCTCTTTTAGAGAGTACTCTGCATGTGGTCATGCTTCTGGGCTCAGTGCTCTTCTTTCCTTCAGCAGGTATTTAGAGATACTTTTCTTCTGTGTACCGGGTGTGGTGCTGGGGCATAACAGATAGACCCTCTTCTCACGGAGCTGATGGCCCCTAGTGGGTGGGGCTGACATTAATAAATGGTCAGCAAATGAACACATACTTACAATGGGTGATATGTCTTTACACAGAGGAAGTTGGTGTTACTGGCACCAAATATAGCAGGAAAGGCCTGCTAAGGGCCTGCAGGGTGGCTTTGAGGACGAGATTTTTCTGAAAAGTGGTCTGTAAAATGGCTGGCTGGCGTGTGAGCCGGAGTTTCTCAGGCACGAAGAGAGGGCGAGGAAGTGCTTTCTTACATTATCATGTTTACTCCTTCCAGCAGCTGCCAGTAGTTAGGACTGACTTCCATTTTGTTACCTAGAGAAACTGAGGTTCAGAGGGGTTTAAGCACCTTTTCTAAGTTGCCACAGCCAGCACTTGGGAGAGCCAAGAATTCAACACATCTGAATCCAAAGTCTACACCCCTGGTCTCCAGGCTGTGCTGCCTTCCACATGAGGAGCACTCTGATCATTACTGAGGGAATAAAATGTTCCAGACTCATCTTTGCTGTGCTCTTTATCCAACTTCAGTTTTCGTTTATCTGTTCTCAAGGTTTATTTTGTCTTGGTGGACCGGTTGTGCCTGATACAAGGGTATAGCTTTGATGTGTGGTACAGTGAGGGAATACAGTGTTTCAGGTTTCTATTGCTATGTAACAAATCAGTGGGTTAAAGCATTGTTAGACTTCTGAGTCTCATAATTATGTTGATTGGGCTCAGCTGGGTGGTTTTTGTGTGCAGTTAGGGTGTGGAAGATTTCTTTTCAAAAAAAATTTTTTTTAAATGTTTACTTTTGAGAGTGAGAGAGAGCCTGAGCAGGAGAGGGGCAGAGAGGGAGACACAGAATCCGAAGCAGGCTCCAGGCTCTGAGCCGTCAGCACAGAGCCCGATGCAGGGCTCGAACCCACAAACCGCAAGCTCATGACTTGAGACCAAGTCGTACACTCAACCGACTGAGCCAGCTGTGGCCCCCCATATACTTCCATTCTTTCTATTCACAAAGCACGCCTTCAGAGATCACTGGGAGGGGCCGTGTGAGTCACTAAATTATGATATGTCAATAAATCCATTTGCATTGAGAATTTTCACTGTGCATTACTTGAAGCCATGAACTGAAGTCAGTGGATCTAGATTGCAATCATTGTGCTTTCCCCATTAAAAGCAGTTTTTGGGTGGCCTAGGGACACCGTTTTCACCATGCCCTAGTGCAGATTAGGACGAGGCATTAGCTAAAGTCAGAGAAAAATAGATGATTTCACTCATATGTGGAGTTTAAGAAACCCAACAGATGAACATGGGGAAGGGAAGGAAAAATAAGAGAAAAAGAGAGGGAGGCAAACCATAAGAGACTTAAATACAGAGAACAAACAGGCTTTGCTGGAGGGGGCATGGGGTCGGGGGATGGGCTCAAAATGGATAATGGGCATTAAGGAGGGCGCTTGTTGGGATGAAGGCTCCGTGTCATAGGTAAGTAATGAGTCACAAAATTCTACTCCTGAAACCATTGTTACACTATATGTTCACTAACTTCGATTTAAATAAAATTAAAAAAAAAAAAGAGGCATCATTTAAGTGGTCGGCCCTACAAGCTCACAGACAGTGGGGCTCCTGGAAAGTAAATGGAGCATTTATGCAAATTAGCAAGCGGAGCTGCTAATTCCCCAGTCGGACCCTTGTGCTCTCTCAACCATAGAAATTGGTGGGAGTTCGGGGCAAAGCCTTGTTGGGGCTTACTGCTCCGCAGAAGGGAGACTGCACAGTCTGCAGGCTGGGTTCCCAAGGAGCGAGCTGGGAAAGTTTTAAGGAGGCTCATGCTGAAAAAGGGTGATGTCTACGTGTGTAGGGTTTTTTTGTGTTTTGTTTTTGTTTTGTGTTTGCGCACTTAAAGGTCAGTTCTTCTTTCTTCTTGAGTTGCATGCCTAATTAGCGTGTTAAGTTCCACTGCCCGGGTGTGATTTTTAGTATTATAATAAGGGAAAAAGTCAGGGAAAATTCATCACTGGGGTCCCTGCTGGCTCAGAAGGTTTGGTTTTCACAGGGGAGCATCTATCCCTTTTAGGGGCTGGAAGGTTAGCCCAGTATCTGAATTGGATCCAACTGGTTGAAAACTGGGCCGTGGGGGCTTGTTTGGAGCTTGTGGCTTCTGGCACTTGGCCTTAGTTTCTGAGGGCAAGCAGCACCTGCATGCAAGGCTGGAAAACTGTGTTATTGTGGCTTGGTAGCCATTTCCTGGGCGTGGGGGCCCCAGTCTGCTGCCTGCTTTCTCAGCACTCCTTCCTCTAGGTGTCTGTAGCCCTGTGCCCGCGGGCCTGCTTCCCTGGAAGATCTTGGGCAGTGAGCAACATGCACAACTGTAGACAGCAACCCTACTGTCTTAATTTCGTACCTGTGAAACAATAATACCATGTACCTCCCCGCCTGTCTCCTAGGATTGTTGTGAGGCTCAAATGTGTAACAGTCTGTCAAGTATTAGCTTTTTATAAGTGTAAGGTAGTAAGAATGATCTTTTTGGCTAAATATACTTTTATATTTCTTTTAGTCTCTATGTATTTTTTTTTTCAAAGGAAGGCACTTGGCAGAAGGGACAATCATATGAGGATCTCTGGGAAGGATTTAATCTGATTTTGCACTGTGGTATGTTTGAAGCTGCAGCGGCACTGAGAATGTTCTATTTTAAATGGAGTCTACTGATCTACGTCTTTTGGTATGTTAGGACGAGCCATCCAAGTTATAATATACTACTATTTTTAAAACCTGAGGAATGTTTGCTCTTCTTACACCTGCCTGTTGGATACCACAGGCAAAATATTAGCTACATGCTTTCAAAGCCAAGTGGCACCTTGAAAACAAACACCACAGTTCTCTTTGTTCATGGAATATAGTGTTTCCCAATGAACTCTTCATGTAGATATGCGATGAAACCCAAAATGGTTTATTCATCAGATGCTAAACTGTAGTTTTCATGAACAATATTGTCAGTGCACCTGACAGTGTATTTAGGTTTCTTTCTTTGTATGACTCCTAGCTTTCTAGTTCTTATCACTTACAGCGATTTCTTTCCTTTTACTTAAAACCATCTACAAAGAGGACACAATGGATGAATGGATGGATGAGAACGCATGGATGAATGTAGCAGTCTAGAAGCTTTCTCATCTCTAACAAGCTCACATGGTCTGTTTACTGAGCTTGCATTCATGAGCGGGATTCAAACACTTGTCCAGTTTTGTCTATTTGAAATTTAAAGTCATTAAAAAGGACCCAGAGGGGCATTGTGTTGACTGGATTCTCTGGTTTATTCTCAAATAAGACCAGAGAAATTAAAAGAGTTTTTTGTACTATAGAGTAGCTCAGGTTAATTTTCTTTCTACCCTGTAGGCAAATGAGTCATTGTGAGTAGAGT
>NC_043705.1:35216561-35229852 GCF_006229205.1 Suricata suricatta | reverse complement strand
TCCCCCCCCCCATTTTTACAGATGGAGAAACTAAGGCAGGTGAGATGAAAGCATTTTGCCCAAGGCTCCCATAGAAGGGGTTCAAACTGAAGTCTCTTGGGTTCTAAAACTCCTTCTGTTTCCAACACTCTGTACTTTCCTTTTAACTTTGTTTTTTATTTCTTAGGTTTTCATTTAGAAATACAGTTGGTCCTAAACAACATGGTGTTTAGGGGCACTGGCCCGTATACAATTGAAAATCTGCATCTCTGTGACTTTTGACTCCCCCCAGATTTAACTACTAGTAGCCCGCTGTTGGCTGTAAGCCTTACTGATGACACGAACAGTCAATTAACACATACTTGTATGTTATATATAGAAAAAAAATGTTGAGAAAGACATAAGGAAGAGAAAATGCATTTATGGTACCGTACTGTATTTATTGAAACAAACCCCACATAGAAGTGGACCCACGCTGTTCAAACTCCTGTTGTTCAAGGCTCAACTGTAATTTGAATTAAAAAATGTTGCACAACAAAGGATTCCAGTATACCCTTCAGCCAGCTTCCCCAAACCACTGTATAGCTCTTAAAATCAGGGAATTAGCATCGGTGCAATGTCAAGTAGTCTACAGACCTTACTCGGATTTGGCAGTCATCCACTATTTGCATTTTTTCCAGTCTAGGAGTCAGTCAAGGATCCCACATTGCATTTAGTTGTCATGTCTTAGCCTCCTCCAGTGTGGAACAGTTTCTTTACTTTTTTGCCTTTCTGGACCATGGCACTTTTGAAGAATACTGGTCGGTTATCTTACAGACCTTTTTATCTTTAAATGCATCTGGTTTATGTCTGCATTTAATTAGGAGGTAAAAACGGTTTTCCTCTGTGTCACCATTATAAGCTATTTCTTTCAAGAAACTTCATTGTGTCATTGCCAATTATTAGGACACTTTTGAATGAGTAAGGGTGATGTGATGTTGTCGGCCTTTGTTTAGAATCATAACCTGTCCCAGGCAGAACGGCCTTGAGTGTCCTCTGGTGGTCCATCGCCCTGGCTCCAGAGGTGGCAGCGTCACGGTCTGTGTGTCCAGGCTCCTTGTCCTGTGTTCTTTCTACTTCATCATCCCATTGGCCTGGAAGGCCGATGCACAAGCAGTCAAGAATTTATTGACTTAAAAATGTTTTGTCCTTGAACACTGAGATTTTGATTAATCGATGATTCATTTGATCTTGGTATGAAATCAACTTTGCTTTCCTCTAAGATAGACTGTTGCATGTAGGTCATAAAGGCAACTTGGCACAGTCCCTGGTGATTTTTTTGTTGAGCTAAAATGCCAGATCTCTTTTCAGCAGCAACCCTGCTTTGCATGTGCATGTTTGGAAGCAGCCTGAGGAACAAAAGTTCTCGTGATGCTTATAAGACAGAAATGTTAATATACAGACTTACTGTGGCTCCTCTTGGCCTTTGTAGGACTAATACAGATGTGTTGCTGGTTGCTTCCTTGTGCTCTCTTGGGTAATGCCATTTGGACGTTGGTAAACAATGGCTCCTTTGCAGGTCATTGACCCTTTTTTTGGGGGGGGGAGGGGTATTTTATTTTATTTTATTTTATTTTTTATAGTTTATTTTGAAATTGGATTCCATATAACACCCAGTGCTTCTCCCCACAAGCGCCTCCCTCCATGACCATCACCCACTTCCCTCCCTCTGGGAGGGGGTATTTTAAAAGGTGGGCATTGACTTCTGAGCCTTTTGGAACGTTGATATTTTCAAACCTCCTCACTCTTAAGAGTAGGCTTTATGAAAGCTTGTATCATCTTCCCTTGTAAGTAAGAAAGGTGAGTAACCATATCTTCCTGAAGCTCTTCCCACAAACAGAGTGACTGTTAATTCCTGTAGTTAGATAGACTCAGTTTTTTGGCCTCTCACTTTTCATAGCTATAGGTTTGTCTTGAGATATATATATATATATATATATATATATATATATATATATATATATATATATCCCAGTATTTTTCAGTTTTTGGCCTTTTTTATTTATATAGGCCCCTTACCTATTAACGTGTAAAAAGTCAATGAAAGCAAGGTATATGACAATGTAGAAGAGACTGCATTTTACCCTTGTTAGACTGTGATGTTTGCTGTAGATTTAGATCTTGGGAAAAGGAAAAGGAGTTAGTCGATACATTCGGTGAAGAAAGTAAAATCATGAGTAAGTTCGGAACGAAGTGAGTGCACCTTGGAAGATCCCAGAACGTGTGGCCTAGGTGGCGAGTGTACACAGCCCCCATGTGGTAACCATTTTTATGCCACTGCAGCTTGTGATCCGCTGAGCCAGGTCCCGACGTGACAAGAGCTTTTGGCAGATATCTGGGTGTTGAGGCCACTTTGCTCCTAGGGGAGTCCCTAGTGTGGAGTGGGGATTGGAAAATCTGCGTGACCCTGTTTGCGGGAGACCTTATCCCATTGCCGTATGTTTTCTGTGCATAGCCTCCTCATCTTACTAGTAGTTAATGGGCGTACTCGTCTGGGGAAGCACACGTATGGCAGCCTCTCCTACAGGCATGGGAGGAGCAGAACACTGCGTGCCCAGTAAGTCCCTGGTGCTCTCAATCCTGACCTCTCTTGGTCTGTTCCAGTGGCACACCATGTTGGAAAAATGTCCAGAGAAACCTGTCTGCTGCTTCCCATCTTCCCAAACCGGCATTCCTGGTGATGAGCGTTTCTGAGAGCCTTCCCTCTCTCAGCCCCTGGTTAACCGGAGTTCGGAAAAATGTTCGCGAATTAAATCATGAATATTCAAGTTACCACAAGATGGCGTCAGATCATTTCAAGTCATGCCAGATAGGGGGAGCCTCAACACAATAAATCTTTCAATTTAAAAAAGTTAAAATATATGCCTTTCAGGTCATGATATTTAGTTACCGTAAACAAACCTCTCATTTCTTTTCCCATTCTCCTGTGGAAACTCGAGGCCCATGTCTATCCCACTCCAAAAGTAGCTGTGTAGGTAAATGACTTGAATCAGGGAGATGATTTTACTAACATGAATAGTTCAGGATCTTTTGTGTTTGGCTAATAAAACCTTCATTTTACTTGTTATTTACAAGCGTTGTCTGTGGGGTGACCCTTAAGTATTCTATAATGATACATCTCCACAATTGCCCATCTCCCTGTTATCCGTTAGTCTGATTTATATTCTTCTGATATGTGTATTTTTTTTTATTCTTGTTTGTTTCCCTAACTAACATGGAAACTCTGAAAGAGGCTACAATTTTATTTCAGTACTATTTGCTCAGTGCCTGGAACGGTGCCTGGCATGGTAGGTACTCAAAACCTCTTAAGTGAAGAATAAATAGAGAATTTTCACTATTGCTTCATCAGTGCTCTTTGGCTTAATAAGCAAATCCTGAAATTATGTAAAAGTGTGACGTTTCTGAGTTCATCATCTTTGGGAATTTTACTGATACCTTGAACGTGGAAGCTTTTAGCAGTGTCCTCCTCTGGTGATTACATTTCAAATCTCTTCCATAATTTAGTAATCTTCCTACAACTTACAGTGTATTTGTAATATTCAGGCAGGGTATATTGATGAATGTAAAATGAGCAAACCAGGACTAGTCAAGGAAATACTTTCAGACTTTCATTTTACCTTACTGTAAAAGTTTCTATTCACACACACAGGAACACATAATTCAAGGGATCTCTGTGAGGCTCACATAGCTTCCTTGCTTCACGCATGCTCTGTAAGTGAGGCCCCTTGCCAAGAAGCAGAATAGCTTAACTTGATTGTACCTGGTGGGCATTACCTGAAGGTTAAACTTCATGAAAGCAGTCACTGTAATTTTGAGCTTTTTTTTTTCTGGGGCAAAAATGAATGAATGAGTGGATGAATACTTAAAAATCAGTTTTTTTGATTACTTATCAAGATTGCAGCTGCTGGGGTTCCTGGGTGGCTCAGTCGGTTAAGCGTCCGACTTCGGCTCAGGTCAGATCTCATGGTTCGTGGGTTTGCGCCCTGTATCGGGCTCTGTGCTGACAGCTAGCTCAGAGCCTGGAGCCTGCTTCAGATTCTGTGTCTCCCTCTCTCTCTGACCCTCCCCTGCTCATGCTGTCTCTCTCTGTCTCTCAAAAATAAATAAAAAAAATAAAACAATAAAAATGTTTTTAAAGATTGCAGCTGCCAGAATTGGCATGATGTAGTGTTGAGGCTACTGAGGACTGACCAGAGGCAACTGACCATCTGTTCTCTTCACAGATAGTTCTCCAAAGTAAGGTTCATTTTCTAAATTGACCCCATAGGTGAGCAAGGTTCATCTTCATATTCATTCATTCAGCAAAAGTTTATTGAGTGCCTACTATGTGCCAGACAGTGGTAGTGGTAGAGATACAGGAGTGGCTGCAATAGATCATATTCCTGTTCTCATAGGTCTGAGTTCTAATCCAGTGTCTTTTGGGGTCACAGATGTCTTTAATAATGTAAGTAATGGATCCTTTTCTCTGAAAATCAACCACTTAGCCAACCTCTCTCTGTCTCTGTTTCTCTCTCTCTCTTTCTCTCTCACACACACACACACACACACACACACACACACTCAGTGCTCTGAGAAGGGGGAGACCCACACACTGAGTAGCATATATCACTTCCTAGGCTTCCAGAGACTTGAAGCTCAAGTTTGTGAAGGAGAAGCCCTTCTTTGCCCTTTCACTGTTCTCCTTCCCCTTCTGCACTTGTTGATGTTGGATAAGACTTCTTGTGATTTTCTTTTCTGGTTTGATCGCAGGATGAAGCAGTGTGCATCTCTGGGCAAAGAGCCCAAGGGGTGCTCAGCAGGCTTGGACCAGGGGCCGCCTTGTCTTATGGCTTTGAGAAAGTCACTTCCACCCCTGAAGTCTTTCTCTAGAAAGAATTGGGTCTGAATAATTCTGAGGCCATTTCAGGGTAGGTTAGGTAGGCGGGTTTAGAAGGCAATATAAAATATCAGTGAGTAAATTATAATCTCACTGCTCATTAGTTGGTGGTTTTGATCAGATTACTTGGTTTATGTGGGCCTTAATTTTCCTCACGTGAAAGGTGAAAAGCAGCATATACCTCACGGTATCAATTTGAGAATTAAAATGAAATAATATATGTAAACTGCCCACGACAAAAATGATAGCTTTTTCTAGTCTTGTTACATCCAAATCGTCTCTCAGGGGAATTGGTAGATAAAGGATTCACTGAGCACCTGGAGTAGACCACCTCTGTAGTCATGTTCCTCTCAGGCTAACTGCTGGGCAGTGGTGCCCGATCCTGGGGACAGGTTCCCTCTGTGTTAGGCCTGGTGTAACTTCATCGCTCCCCCACTACCTGCTGGGTGATCCTGACTCTAACCTTTATTCAGTTGCCATTTCTGACCTGTGAAGTAATGATAACACATGACCCAGCCCCAGCAGAGAAGCTGTTGTGGGATTTGAACAAGATCATGTGGGGGCGCCTGGGTGGCTGAGTCCATTAAGCGTCCTACTCTTGATTTTGGCTCAGGTCACAACCTCACGGTTCTTGAGATCGAGCTCCACGGCAGGCTCCACACTGACATTACGGGGCCTGCTGGGGAATCTCTCTCCGTCTCTGCGCCCATCCCCCCCCACCAATGCCCCTCTCAACATAAATGAATAAACTCAAAAAAATAAACAAGATCACATAAGTGAATAAAGTGTGTAGCACAGTGCCTGGCACAGAGGACACTTCATTTATGTCAGGCTGGTCCCATGCTGACAGTAATACTGATAATTAGATTCACCTCACCCTCCCTTCTCTGCCCAGGGCTGTGTTGGATCTAAAGGTTTCTCCTGGACTCACACAGGTTCAGTTGATGGTACCTCTTACTCATCTAGGCCCAGATAGTACAATGAAGGGCCTTGGTTGAAAACTGGCCTTAGACTTGCTTGGATAATATTTACCGTTCTTGCACATAACTGTTGTTACTGCGAGGTAATTCACTTGGGTGAAGGATGAATGGTAATTCTTCTTCATGTGTTTTCATTTAGTATCCCAACCCCATGGATAAAAATGTCATCTCTGTAGTAACTGTGGAGGAAAAAAGAGGTAAGTTCTCTGCATACACCTGACTTCAGTGATGTTCATTAAGTAATAGTGATGTTTATCAAGGTGTGTGTGTGTGTATGTGTGTGTGTGTAGCATGTTACTTTTTATTTTTTTATGTTTAGTTTTTATTTTGAGAGAGACAGAGAGAGAGTGAGTGGGAGACGGACAGAGAGAGGGAGAGAGGGGAAATCCCAAGCAGACTCCACACTGTCAGTGCAGATCCTGACGCAGGGCTTGAACTCACAAACCATGAAATCATGACCTGAGCTGAGACCAAGAGTCGGATGCTTAAGTGACTGAGCCACCCAGGTGCCCAGCCTATTACTTTTGAAACAGCTGTAGGAACAGGTGTATTTGAGGTGACAGAGAAGAGTACCCAGCATTTACAGCAGCAGTAGAAGTCTTCTTTAATATGCCTTTGTCACTCTCTCAGTTATTGACTGATCACAATAGTAACAGCCAACATTCTGAGCAGTGAATATGAGCCAGGCACTCTTACTTTTATTAACTCCTTTCGTCTTCAGAGTAATGTATGGGGTATGTATTATTCCTACTCCCATTTAATGTATGAAGAAATCAATAAATTAAAGGTTAAATAATTTGCCCAAGGTCACATGACTATATCCCTATAATATACTCGTGTATCATTTTATAAGTGGCAAAACAGTGCCATGACTAGTAGCATGCATGTAAGATGGGACTGTAAAGTGATGAGGTTATGGAATCATAACTGTACTAAGCAGTATGGTTCCATATTGACCAGCATAGGGGTGGACAAACTATGCTTGTCCTGCTTGATGTTGTGAATAAAGTTTTATTGACATACAGCCATGCCCACTTGTTTACATGCTATCTATGGCTTCTTCTTTGTGGCAACGGCAGAGTTGAGTTGTTGCAACAAGGCTGTTCATAAGGGCTAAGATATTTACCACATGGCCCTTTGCAGGAGATGTTTATTCACCCCTGGACTGCTCTCTGTCATATGTATCTTGGTGGAATCATTTTCACTGTCATTGCCTGGACTTGAGAACTGGGGCACATAGGAAGCTCTAGCGAGACCCATAATCAGTGTATAGACATTTGGAGACATGCAGGCCTACTTCTGACATGCTCTTGAGTCTTCTGAGAAAATGTGTGAGATGCTACTATTCGTGACGTGACTGCGAAGTCATCTCTGTGCTTGGTGAACACAAAAACTGTCTTTGGCTTGTGAGGGTATTTTCTTCACATCCATAACTCTATTCATATATTTAAAAAACATTTTTTTCATGTGTCTGCACTCAGTATGGGAGAAACTTGTTATTTGGCATCAAAGATATCTGATTTCGAGCCTTGCTTTTGTTACTGCCTGCATGACCTAACTTTTTGGAGGCTCTGATTTCATTTATTAAATGAGAATGTAATAATAATCCTGCTTTAGGTTGTTGTGAAGATCAGATTGAGAGAACAATATCCAAAGTGTATTCCAAAGTGGTGTAGGAACATTAATTATGATTTCTGCCGTTGATGGAGGCATCTTTGCCTGCAGGAGTGCCTAATCCGTCTTAAGTGTGTGCGCTGCAGACATTGGATAAGCCGGCCGAGGGACTGCCAGTGGGCAGGAGGGACACGCTCCTCATCCTGCCAGAGGCTTCTGCGCCATCTGGGCATTTGCACCGTCAGGGCTACGATAGCCAGAGCTCTGAGAAACCCGACAGGACTTGGCCAAGTCACAGTAGCTTACAGGGCAAAAGACAGTACTTCAGAGTTTATGTTTTTCCTCTGACTCAGTCCCCCTTTTTCTTCGTTCACATTTATTGTGTGCTTTTCACATGATTGGAAAACAAAACAGAGTAGTGCCAGTCACAGGGACAGTGCTTCTTGATGAGAGAAGACTACAGCTAATATAATTAATTCAGGGTTTAAATTGTGTACCTAGAAGTCTGTGCTTTGAAGACATGTTTGGTACAGAATGTGGCAGAATCAGATTCTCCATAGTCTTGTGAAAACATTGTCTTTGTTGGAGTTGAGCAAGAGGCTCTTTGGTCCTTGTCATTGGAGTGTTGACACTGATAATCCAGAGCCGTGAACAGTTTGTGATTCTTTTCTCTGACTTTAGAATGTGCAGAGTGAAGAGCTGTCTGACCCTTTTTCCTTGATTACAGATAAGTGTATAAGGAATGATTTGGCCCAGAAAAGTGGCCAAGGATACTGAGTTTTGAGTTAAACACTTTTTTTCTCTCTAGGAATTCTGCATATAGAAAACTGACGTTGAAATGAAATGTTTTATTGACATTAGGACAGGAATACATATTCTTCAAACATTTTTTGAGTGTAAAAATTTTCTGTTTCTAGATGTGTCAACAGGGATCATCTATAGAAAGAGGATTGCAGTCTGTCAGAATGTGGTTCCCGAGATTTTAAGGAAGGTAAAATCATTTTAAAATTTAATCAGATTTGGTGTAACCCTGGGTGATTTTCACACAGTCCTGGAAAGAGAGAGCATTTTCTGATGTAGAGGAGTGTTAGAACTTTCCCAGTTGGACCGCAGTAGCCCCTCAGAGGAAGAAAGCACTCTCATATCTAATCTCAGTTTTGGCAGATGCCACTGGAGATAGTTTTTTTTTCTTTCTTTCTGTTTCTGCTTCTCTTTTGTGGAGGGCTCTTAGTGGACATAGAGATGGTCTACAATTATATTAAAGATGTCTAGGATATTTTGCATGAAGTGACCGTCTTTTCTCATCTGTCCATGGTTGGTTAAGACTCTTAGGTAAGAATGATCAGAAGTGGACAGATGGTAAATATTTAGTCTCCTCTTCAGCAAGGAAGATAAAAGCTTCAGTTTCTATGTCACTGTCAGAGAAGTTATTTCAGGGAGAATATAATCTCCGTGTTCTCTGTAAGTCTGTTTGTGTATGTTTCTGTAAGGTGATGGTGGTGATGATGAAATCTTCATGATAGCACATTGTTTTCTCTCTTTGAAATCCTTAAGCACTCTGGTGATTTTTGGCAAAGGTAAGTGGGAATTTTTAATAACATTGATTGAATCCTGGAGGAATTATTGACAAGAGTCCTTTTAGAATCAGGAGGAAACAAGAGGAGAACATCCTGATGATGTCTCTGATGGTTGTTTCAACCTGGAAGTGATTCTTTTGGTGATGTAGAGCCACTTAGCTTGCAGATGACATTGCTGTGCTGTTTGGTCTCTGTAGACAAAGTGATGGCTTCTATCACTTCCTTATCCTGGATTAAGATTCTGTCATATTCTTTGGAGGAAAGAAAGCTGATATGACAATGAAAAAGAGCTTTATGTTATTTTCCAGATGCTACAATGTGTTGCCCTGAATGCAACAAATTATGACTGGCTTTTCCCACAGGGTGTATACCCTGCCTTTGCCCTATATACACCCTTTGAATCTATTATATAAAAAGACATTCAACTTTGTCTTGTATCTCAATTCTTAAATAATTTAAGGACACCTCTGACTTGTGCAGTGCTGCCTTTGTAATTTTCGCATGTCTCCTCCACCTCAGAAAGCATACATTTCAAAATATTGGACAGAGTTTAAAATGAAGAAAATATTTTATCTGATGTTGTCTTGGATGTGAGCCCATAAGTGGGCCCAATTAGAATCCATCAATTTAAGAAGGCCATAACCAGCCCTGGAGGAGACACGCAGGAGGCTGGTAATTTGCTTAGTGTTTAGCAGTTAGGGAAATCAGGCCAGGGACTCTCCAGCTTGCATAAATCCTGGGCCATTTGCAGGTCCTCACCAGCATTTAGTAAGGTCATGGTATGTTTGATTATCAAGGACTCACGGCCATTGGTGGTGAGCCATCGTTTGTTATATCAGGATCACTTGTCCTCTTAATTTTTGAGACTGAAAGCAACTCTGGACTCTGTCCTTCTGGAGCCTGCTCTTCCTCATTTGAAAGAGCCATCCACTCTCTGTTGGACAGGTGAGCATTTTAAAGGTACCTAGTATCCAGTTGGAAGAGGAATCGTGGCTGAATCCTCAGGAAAGAAACATGGCTATACGGAGTCACTGCCTTACGTGGACACAGTATGCATCCATGAAAGAGGAGTCTGTCTTCCGGGAAAGTGTGGAAAATCCAAATTGGTAAGACCACCTGTGTGTGTGTGTGTGTGTGTGTGTGTGTGTGTGTGTGTTGGGTACAGGGATGCACAAATGAGTTCATATATTAAAAAGCTATGATTGCATACTTACAACCTTGGTTTACAACTCACATAAGTTACACATTATTAATTTTAATCACTCAGGTAGTTAATAAGTAGATTTGTCTTTGGGGGAAAAATAGCAGAGCTCAACTCCTTTCTTTTTTTTTTCCTCTTTATTTATTTTTATGATTTACATTCAAGTTAGTTAGCACACAGTGCAACAATGATTTCAGGAGTAGATTTCTTTTTTTTTTTTTTATAATAGTTTATTGTCAGATTGGTTTCCATATAATACCCAGTGCTTCTCCCCACAAGTGCCCCCCACCATGACCATCACCCCCTTCCCCTTCTCCCTCCCCCTTCAGCCCTCGGTTCATTTTCAGTGTTCAAGAGTCTCTCATGATTTGTGTCCCTCCCTCTCCCCAACTTTCTTTCCCTCTTCCCCTCCCCATGGTCCTCCATTACGTTTCTCCTGTTCTCCTGTTAGACCTATGAGTGCAAACATACGGTATCTGTCCTTCTCTGCCTGACTTATTTTGCTTAGCATGACACCCTAGAGGTCCATCCACTTTGCTACAAATGGCCAGATTTAATTCTTTCTCATTGCCATGTAGTAGTCCATTGTACATATATACCACATCTTCTTGATCCACTCATCAGGTGATGGACATTTAGGCTCTTTCCATGATTTGGCTATTGTTGACAGTGCTACTATGAACGCTGGGGTACATGTGCCCCTATGTGTCAGCACTCCTGTGTCCCTTAGGTAAATTCCTAGCAGTGCTATTGCTGGGTCATAGGGGAGTTCTATGGATAGTTTTTTGAGGAACCTCCACACTGTTGTCCAGAGCGGCTGCACCAATTTACATTTCCACCAACAGTGTAGGAGGGTGCCTGTTTCTCTACATCCTCACCAGCATCTCTAGTCTCTTGATTTGTTCCTTTTAGCCACTCTGACCGGTGTGAGGTGGTATCTCAGTGTGGTTTTGATTTGTATTTCCCTAATGATGAGTGATGTTGAGCATCCTTTCATGTGCCTGTTGGCCATCTGGATGTCCTCTTTGGAGAAGTGTCTGTTCAGGTTTTCTACCCATTTCTTCACTGGATTATTTGTTTTTTGGGTGTGGAGTTTAGTGAGTTCCTTGTAGATTTTGGATACCAGCCCTTTATCTAATATGCCATTTGCCACTATCTTTTCCCATTCTGTTAGTTGCCTGTTAGTTTTTTCGATCATTTCCTTTGCATTGCAAAAGCTTTTTATCTTGAAGAGGTACCAATAGTTCATTTTTGCTTTCATTTCCCTTGCCTTTGGGGATGTGTCAAGGAGGAAGTTGCTGCGATTGAGGTAAGGAGGCTATTTCCTGCTTTCTCCTTGAGGGTTTTTATGATTTCCTGTCTCACATTCAGGTCCTTCATCCATTTTGAGTTTATTTTTGTGAATGGTGTAAGAAAGTGGTCTAGTTTTATTCTTCTACATGTTGCTATCCAGCTCTCCCAACACCACCTGTTGAAGAGGCAGTCTTTTTTCCATTGGACACTCTTTCCTGCTTTATCAAAGATTAATTGGCTGCACACTTGTGGGCCCAGTTCTGGATTCTCTATTCTATTCCATTGGTCCATTTGTCTGTTTTTGTGCCAAAACCACACTGTCTTGATGATGACAGCTTTGTAGAGGCTAAAGTCTGGGATTGTGATGCCTCCCGTTTTGGTTTTCTTCTTCAATATTACTTTAACTATTTGAGGTCTTTTGTGATTCCATATGAGATTGAGGATAGCTTGTTCTAGCTTTGAGAAGAACGCTGGTGCAATTTTGATGGGAATTGCATTGAATGTGTAGATTGCTTTGGGTAGTAATGACATTTTCACAATGTTTAGTCTTCCGATCCATGAATAGGGAATGGTTTTCCATTTCTTGATGTCTTCTTCAATCTTTCATAAGTTTTCTATAGTTTTCATCATACAGGTCTTTTACATCCCTGGTTAGGTTTACTCCTAGGTATTTTATGGTTTTTCGTGCAATTGTGAATGGGATCAGTTTCTTGATTTCTTTTTTGGCTGCTTCATTATTGGTGTATAGGAATGCAACCGATATCTGTACATTGATTTTGTACCCTGCAACTTTACTGAATTCATCGATCAGTTCTAGAAGGCTTCTGGTGGAGTCTGCCGGGTTTTCCATGTAGACTATCATGTCATCTACGAAAAGTGAAAGTTTGACTACTTCTTTGACAACTCTGATGCCTTTTATATCCTTTTGTTGTCTGATTGCTGATGCTAGGACTTCCAACACTATGTTAAACAACAATGGTGAGAGTGGACATCCCTGTCGTGTCCCTGATTTCAGGGGGAAAGCTCTCAGTTTTCCCCCATTGAGGATAACATTAGCTGTGGGCTTTTCATAAATGGCTTTTATGATGTTTAAGTAAGTTCCTTCTTTCCCAACTTTCTCGAGAGTTTTTATTAAGAAGGGATGTTGTATTTTGTCAAATGCTTTTTCTGCATCTATCGACAGGATCATATGGTTTTTATCTTTTTTTTGTTGTTATTGTTAATGTGATGTATCACACTGATGGATTTGCAAATATTGAACAAGCCCTGTAACCCAGGAATGAATCCCACTTGATCATAATGGATAATTCTTTTTATATGCTGTTGAATTCGATTTGCTAGTATCTTGTTGAGTATTTTTGCATCTGTATTCATTAAGGATATTGGCCTGTAGTTCTCTTTTTTGGTTGGGTCCCTGTCTGGCTTAGGAATCAAAGTCATATGTGCTTCGTAGAATGAGTCTGAAAGTTTTATTTCCATTTCTATTATTTGGAATAACTTGAGAAGGATTGGTGTTAACTCTGCTTTAAATGTCTGGTAGAGTTCCCCTGAGAATCCATCCAGCCCTGGGATTTTATTCACTGGGAAATTTTTAATAACTGATTCAATTTCTTCATTGGTTATGGGTCTGTTCAGATTTCCTATCTCTTCTCGTTTGAATTTTGGTAGTGCATGTGCATTTAGGAATTTGCCCATTTCTTCTAGATTGTCTAGTTTGTTGGCATATAATTTT
>NC_043705.1:35215333-35216461 GCF_006229205.1 Suricata suricatta | reverse complement strand
GAACTCCCCAAAGACGTAAAGTAAACCGACCTTCAGCATGACATATCATAGTGAAACTGGCAAGATATAAAGATAAAGAGAGAATTCTGAAAGCAGCTAAGGACAAAAGGGCCTTAACATACAAAGGGAAACCTATCAGAGTGGTTACAGACCTATCTACTGAAACTTGGCAGGTGAGAAAGGAATGGCAGGAAATCTTCAATGTGATAAACAGGAAAAATATGCAACCAAGAATTTTTTATCCAGCGAGTCTGTCATTCAAAATAGGAGATATAAAGGCTTTCCCAAATAAACAAAAGTTGAGAGAATTCATCACTACCAAACCAGCCCTATAAGAAATCCTAAGAGGGACTCTATGAGAGAAAGGTAGCAAGGATTATAAGACACTAGAGACATCACACAAACAGGAACCCTACAGAGAACACAATGAATCTAAATCCACATTTTTCAATAATAACGCTGAATGTAAATGGACTGAATGCTCCAGTCACACGACACAGGGTAGCAGAATGGATCAAAAACCAAAATCCATCTATTTGCTGTCTACAAGAGACACCTTAGACCGGAAGACACCTTCAGATTGAAAGTAAGGGGATGGAGAAATGTCTACCATGTGACTGAACGCCAAAAGACAGCTGGAGTAGCCATATTTATATCGGACAAACTGGACTTTAAAGTAAAGGCAGTACCAAAGATGAAGAAGGACATTATATAATAATTACAGGGTCTCTACATCAAGAAGACCTAACAATTATAAACATCTATGCACCCAATTTGGAAGCTCCCAAATATATAAAACAACTAATCACAAACAGAAGCAATCTTATTGATAAGAATGTGCTAATTGCAGGGGACTTTAATACCCCACTTACAACAATCAATACGTCAACCAGACAAAATACCACTAAAGAACCAATGGACCTGAATGGCACACTGGAGCATTTGGAATTAATAGATATATTTAGAACTGCATCCTGACACTAGGGAATTCACTTTCTTCTCGAGTGCACATGGCACATTCTCCAAGATTGATCACATACTGTTCATAAAACAGCCCTCCATAAATACAAAAGAACTGAAATCATACCATGCACACTTTCAGATCACAATGCTATGAAACTTGAAATC
>NC_043705.1:35133141-35215233 GCF_006229205.1 Suricata suricatta | reverse complement strand
TGTGCTTTTTTCAAGCCCAGCGATTAATTTTATGATAATTGTTCTAAATTCTTGTTCAGTTATGTTGCTTGTGTCTGTTTTGATCAGTTCTGTTGCTGTGATTTCTTCCTGGAATTTCTTTAGAGGAGAGTTCTTTCATTTCGTCATTTTGGCTAGCTTTCTGTCTCTTATCAGCTTTAAAAGCTCTTTCTGTCCTGTGCACCTAATAGTATAGCCCTATTAAAGGAGGCTCTTTGACTGTCCAGGGCCTGTCATTTCAGGAGATGTTCTTTTAATGGTGTCTCTCAGTTTCTCTTGTTGTGCTTGTAATTAATATATTTCCCTACTCAGGGATATTTGAGACTTTCCACTATGTGTGCTTTGGCTTGTTTCTTGAGGTAGCCCTGGAAAGGAAAACAGACAGAAAAACACACAGGGAACACAAGCACACAAATGCATTGACAGATCCGGTAAACAAGCAAACCAAATGGGAAAGGAAAAAAAAGGGAGCTGGAAAGAAAGAAGAGGACAGGAAAAGAAAAAAGAAAAAAAAAATGACCAGGGGCACAGAGACAGTTAGAGATAAAGGACAGTCTGAGACCCTAAAACCTGTGGAGGAGAGAGATAAGAATGAGATAAGGAAAAAATATCTGGATGGTAAGAGTTGATCTAATCACAGCAGTGCTTAAATGTTGGTCTTTCCCAGACTCCAGGGGGAAAAGGGAGAAAAGGAGGAAATAGGAAAATAGAAAAGAGAAAACAAGGGAAAAATTATAAAAATTTAAAAATAATTAGGAAAGAAAAAATTGAAAAAAAAAGTAAAAAAAGTAGCAGGAAAAGAAGAATCCAGCTCTTCAGGGTGGATGGGCATGGCTCAATGTGAGTATATCGGGTCTCTGGGCCACGTCTCTGTGGCCCCGTCTTAGTGAATGCAGGGAGAAGAATGGCGGCCCCTCAAGTCCCTCTCAGGCCATGCGTTGCCAGGCGCTCTATTGAGTCCAATCTCCCCGTGCCATGGGTGGGTCAAATTGTTTCGGTTTTCTAAGGTCCCCGAGGCCTTCAAATCCTAGTCCACCCACTTTACTCTTTCCGCCATCGTTAAAATAATCTCTGGCAGCCAGGATGCTTTCTGGTCTGGACTGCGCAGGAGGATTGGAGAGCCAGTCCTTCCCTGGCTCTGCCTGAGGTCTGCTGGCTTCCGGGCCCACCAGAGAACAAGCCCGCTGAGGGGTCAGATTTCTCTCCCTGCGCCCAGTAGCTGCAAATGGAAAGTTTGTCGCTCCGCCGCGTCACAGGCTGAGGTCTCCTTTCAGTCTCTCCTCTTCCCCTCGACTCTGTACCTCCCTGGAGGCCAGTTAGTACCTAGCGTCTTGCACTGCTGGCTCATGCACAGCTCAAAATTCTGTGCCAACCTGCATGGCCATCCTACACTCGAAGCCCTGCACGGTGTTGTGCAGCCTCTGGACCCGTACTCTCTGCAGCCCGGGGCTAAGTCTCTGGGCACTCTCTTCCCAGCTCTGCATTGAGCCGGAGCTCCCTCCCTCAGAGTCTCCATTCCCAGTTCTCACTCACTCACTCAGGCATCGGTGAGGCTATCAATAAGGGGTCAGTATGCGTTCCTCCACTCCTGGGGATCAGAAAGTTGTGGCTTTTAATTCCTTTTAGCTTAATGGTTGCGGGCATGCAGAGGTAAGTGTTCCCTTCTTCTTTGCCATCTTGCCCAGGAGTAGATTTCTTAAGTCCCTTACCCATTTAGCCCATCCCTCCCCCCAAACCCCTCTAGCAGTCCTCTGTTTTCCATATGTAAGAGTTTCTTATTTTTTGTCCCCCTCCCTGTTTTTATATTATTTTTGCTTCCCTTCCCATGTATTCATCTGTTTTGTATCTTAAAGTCCTCATATGATAGTGAAGTCATATGATATTTGTTTTTCTCTGACTAATTTCACTTAACCTAATACCCTCTAGATCCATACACATAGTTGCATATGGCAAGATGTCATTATTTTTGATTGCCGAGTAATACTCCATTGTATGTATCTACCACATCTTCTTTATCCATTCGTCTATCCATGGACATTTGGGCTTTTTCCATACTTTGGCTCTTGTGGATAGTGCTGCTAGAAACATTGGGGTGCATGGATCCCTTCGAAACAGCATTCCTGTATCCCTTGGATAAATACCTAATAGTGCAATTGCTGGGTCATAGGGTAGTTTTATTTTTAATTTTTTGAGGAACCTCCGTACTGTTTTGCAGAGTGCTACACCAGTTTGCATTCCTACCAGCAGTGCAAAAGAGATCCTCTTTTTCTGCATTCTTGCCAACATCTGTGGTTGCCTGAGTTGTTAATGTTAGCCATGCTGACATTTGATTTGTATTTCCCAAATGATGAGTGATGTTGAATATTTTTTCATGTGTTGGTTGGTTGGCCATCTGGATGTCTTCTTTGGAGAAGCGTCGATTCATATCTCTTTTCTGTTTCTTCACTGGATTACTTGTTTTCTGGGTGTTGAGTTTGAGAAGTTTTCTACAGATTTTAAATACTAAACCTTTATCTGATAGGTCGTTTGCAAATATCTTCTCCTATTCTGTCAGTTGCCTTTTAGTTTTGCTGATTGTTTCCTTCACTGTGCAGAGCTTTTTGTTTTCATGAGGTCCCAATAGTTCATTTTTATCAACTCGTTTCTGATCACCCTGTCCAGTCTTGGTGCCTTTTTGCTCTCTCCAGAGGCACTGAGTGTTATCAGTCTGCCAGGTATTCTTCCACACTCTATAGAGCCTGTGTGGCTTGGTTTTGTATATCTTTTTACATAGATACTTTCATTTTGTGTTGGTCATTGTACACTGATCATTTTTGTTTAACAGAAAACCTTAGCCATTTAATATATATATAAACTAGCTTATTCCTTTGTGCTGTTGCATGGTATTCAATCCTGTGATTATTCTACATGTTTGTTTTTTTGATAGAGGTTCAGATGGTTTCCTGTCTATCTTTATTACAAATATTATAGTGTTTGTGAAGCATGTGATCCTTACATGTCCTGTATGTGAATGTTTCCCTAAAGTAGAATTTGTAATTGTATTGAGTGTGCTATGTACATAAATAAAATTTATTCTTCTAAATATACAGTTCCAAAATATAGAGTTTTGACACAGTTGTTTAACCAGGGCCACCATCCAACTATAGAGTAATTAAGGGAGATTTTTAAAAGCTAAATGCCAAGACTATTCAATGAAGAAAGAGTATTCTCAAGAATTGGTGCTGTCACAACTGGATATCCACAAATGAAAGAAAAGAGTTGGATCTCTACCTCACAACAAATACAAAGTTAGTTCAAACTGGGTTAAAGACCTAAATGACACTTAAGACTGTAAAATCTTAAGAATACATAGGCAAAAACGTTTATGATCTTGGATCAGGTAGTGATTTCTTAGATATGATCCCACAAGTCCAAGCAACAAGGCAAAATAGGTGAAATTGACATCAAAATTAAAAACTTTTGTGCTTCAGAGGACTGTCAAGAAGCTCAAAAGACAATCCAGAGAATGGGAGAACATACTTGTAAACCATATACCCAATAATCTACATATATCCATAATATATGAGAGTGTACACTTAATCTTGATGAGCACTGAGTAACATAGAATGATTGAGTCATATGTACACCTGACACTAATCTAACACTGTATGTTTATTATACTTAAAGTTTTAAAAAGGCTGATTAAAACATGGGCAAAAAATTTGAGTAGATATTTCTCCAAAAAGATATGTTAATGGCCAGTAGGTGCATCCAAAGATGCCCAGCATCTTTATTTATCGGGAAGTGCAAATCACAATCACAATGAGATGCCACTTCAAACATGCTAGGGTGACTATAATAAAGAAGATACATGGTAACAAGTGTTGGAAAGGGTGGGGAGAAATGGGAACCCTTAACAGCACTGATGGGGAGGGGAATGGTACAGCTGTTAGGGAAACCAGTTTTTCATTGCCTCAGAAAAGAAACAGTTACCACTTGACCCAGCAATTCTGTATAAGATTGAAAACATACTTGTTTTGTGAAAACTACAAAAACTTCTACAGGAGTGTTTCTAGCACCATTATTCATAATAGGCAGAATGTGGAGACCAAATGTCCATCAACTGATGATGAATATATAACCAAACTTAGTATACTTACACATGGAATATTATTCAGCTATAAAGATGAAAGAAATTCTGACCATGCTATAATTTGCTTTAAAACATTATACTAAGTGGAAGAAGCCTGTTACACAAGGCTACATATTGTAGGAGTCAATTTATTTGATTTTTTAAAAACTTTTTTTTTTAAATATTTTTGTTTATTTTTGAGACAGAGAAAGACAGATAGCATGAGATGGGGAGGGTGAGAAAGGGAGGGAGACACAGAATCTGAAGACAGGCTCCAGGCTCTGAACTTGCTGTCAGCGCAGAGCCCGACGTGGGGCTCTTTCCCACGAACCTTGAGATCATGACTTGAGCTGAAGCCGGACACTTAACCGACTGAGCCACCCAGGCGCCCTGGAGTCAATTTATTTGAAATGTGCAGAATTGGTAAATCCACAAGGAAGGAAAATAGGTTAGTGGTTGCAATGGAAGAAAAGAGTGGGCAGTGACTGCTAATGGATATGGAGCTTCTTTTTGGCATGGTGAGAATATTCCAGAACTAGTGTTGATGGTTACATGACTCTGAATAAACTAAAAACAATGAGTTATACACCTTAAACGGGTGAAGTTTATGGTGAGAGCTCATTTTCCTACAGCTATCAGTTCATACTAATATACCTTTAAGAAGCGTTTACCAATATAATGGGTGAGAAATAATTACTTTGAGATAGGTTTAAAAACAAGAGCAGAATATTAACACCCATCAAGTGTTAATAGTGATTATTGCTGTGAGCTCTGATTTCACAGGATAATTTACTGTTTTTTGTTACTCTGTATGGCTTGACTTTTTTGTTCACCTTACATTTTAATGGAAATAGTAAGACTCTCACGTTCAAATAACTGAAACTCCCAAATCTCAAATCCATTCTGCAGCCCCATCACTTGTGCAAAGTGTTACTGCTCCTCATAATTTTGGTCCTTGAGTGATAATTCTAAAATCCTCCAACCTGACACTCAATGAGTATGAATGCCAAGTCTTAGCATCTGAGGTGGGTTTGCTTGGAATCACCTCCTAGTTTGTTTTCCTTAGCCCTCCCCATGGCAAGAACTTCACATAGAACATAGATATTTGAGATTAAGTATAAAAGCTGTGGCTGGAGAATAGAGGAGGTTTTTTTGTTGTTGTTGTTGTTGTTTCTTGGGCTTTTTTTGTGTATAGGAGTAGTAAAATGACCAAATTGTCTTGATTTTATATAGAAAACAAAAAAGTCTTTCATCTGTGTTGTTTTAGCCTCTGTTTTCTCAGGTATCCAGGCTATTGACTGGTCTGATCTGAACCTTTATCAGTGATCTATAACCTGATAATTGGATCTGAGAATCCAAGAAAAACATTCTTTCGGATTTTTTTCCTTTGTGATTTTTTAAAAAATTATTTTTTTAAATACGCTGATCGTAGGAAATATGATACCTGCATCTTGTTGAAAGTATTGAACAGTTTTAGGGAAAAAAAGTTTTCATTACCTAGCAATAGTGTCTGTTACATAATTTTCTTGGTTCATTCCTAATTGGCATTTATTTATTTATTTATTTATTTTTAAGTTATTTTGAGAGAGAGGGAGAGAGAGAATCTCAAGCTGTCTCTGGGCTGTTGGTACAGAACCTGATGTGGGGCTTGATCCCACAAACCATGAGATCATGACCTGAGCTGATATTAAGAGTCTTTTGCTTACTGACTGAGCCACACAGCCACCTCCCTAATTGGCATTTAGATTGTCAATTTTTTTTGCTATTACAAATAATGCTGTGATGAAGTCCCTATAATTACCTATTTCTATACACAATAACCTTTTAAGGTAGAAAGAGCAAAATTGGATTTCTGAGCCAAATGTTATATTTTGATACATACTGTCAGATTGCTATATAAAAAAGCTTGACCAATTATACTTTTTTCTTCTTTCTTTGCTTTGTTGTGGTCTTGCCCTCTCCCAAACACTCTCTTTTAGATTTTTGATACAGCAGGCCAGTATTTATTGATACCTACTGCGCCAAGGTCAAAGCTAGATCCTTCCCCTGCGGTGTTTTAAAGCGCAGGTTAAATACCTTATCCACGATGGAAGTAAGTTGCTGAGCCAAGGTGTGGATGCAGGCATTGTGGACGCCACCTTGAGCAAAGTAGGGAGGTAGGAATCTGAATGTGAAGGATGAATTTATCTCAAACTGTAGAGGGCTTTGGATCCCAGGTTGTGGAGGAGGGATCTTGTCCTTGCGGTAACCAGCAGCCACATGAAGGTTTCTGAGCAGGGATGAAGGGATGAGAGCTGTGATCTAGACTCTAGGAAACTTGGTTTCTTAGCTCTTGACATGGATTTAAGTAAGGCATTTAGGCAGACATTCTAAATGAGTGGGTAGTCTGGGGAGACATCAGAAAAAAGAAGGACACGTGATTACTTTCTTTCCTCTCCTCTGCCATGGATTGTGAGAACAATGGTTAGCCAGTGTACCCAGAAAATGAAATATGGACTTTTCTTTTGAAAAACCTGTCACCGCTGCTAAATCTAAAATTAGACCTTCAAGCTGTGTGTTGGTTAGCGGGTGAGTATGTGACGGGAAACCAGATGTCATTCTGTCCCTTTGCATGGCCTGTCGGCTCAGTTCGGAGATGAGCTCCAAAAGCGTTCCCTTAGAATCTAAGCCTTGATCTGTGTTTCTTCACACAGATCCAGTTTTGCCTTCCCGCTGATGTCTTTGCGGTTGTGGCACCTTCTTGGGCAAGAGCTACAATGTGATTTTGCGTTCCCTGGGGCACACCAGCTCACCAGCTGTGAGCTCCTCACCGGGAGAGGCATGCTTTCCGCTTTCTGAAACCTCGCATTCCAAGATAAACTTACTAATTTCTTACTATTTTGTGTTTGGTCATGTTTTCAAAAATGTATTTATTCAGTAGTTTCTGATTCTTTCCCTTCGAATTGATTTTTACAGTACTCTGTGGGAATGTAGTTGATACACATTTGATTTGGCTTTAATGAAGGACATTTACTTTATCCAACCAATTCTAAACAGACAGTTATCTTGTAAAAGGATTTTCTTGAGCTTGGCTTTTTCACTGTAACAGTATGCGTTTGGGGGTAAGCCGTAACTTTTCTGTTATCTTGAAGCAAGGTTTTCGTTCTCCTCATCAGCGGGGACTCACTCTTTATGTTGCCGAGCTGGGTTTGTGTTTTGCTTTAGATGAACAAGACATTCTCCCATGCCTAGCGTTGAGTATCTCAGTGGCCCGTGTCTTTACCCATCTGCTTTTTACCGGTGCTTATAAACCTTATTTCTGAGAATTAAAATGGGCAGCCCAGTAGAGTGTGGGTTAATAACATTGGATATATTGAACCAATCTTTATGAAATAGGAAAGAAGCGCCTCCTGGAATGTAGTCAAAGGAACAAAAATGCCCAAATCAAACTTTACACCCAGATTAAATTAATGGGATGAGCAGATGTTTTTAGTTCAAAAAATTTTCATTAAAATTGAAGTTACATACATGAATATTCTTCATTCTAATAAGATGTAAAACATTTTGTACTTTTTATTTTTCAATTTCTGTATGAAAACATCCAAAGTCTTGAGTATTCATCTGGTGAATCACAAATAGCATGTTTCAAGGGACTGATTGTTGGGCATTTGTGTGTGTGTGTGTGTATCCATTTTTTTCCTTGCTTTGAAGTGTTTTTTTTTCCCCTAGTAACAAATTTGACAGTTTGGTGACTTCCGTGTGTTGGGCACCAGCCTTTTTGGTTGACCTTCAAACTTGCTTTCCCTGAAGTATTAAAATATTCTGGCTTTGTTAACGTTACTTAGGAATTCCTTCTAAGCTCCGTTCCTACCAGTACCAGACTTGAGGGTGTAGTTATCAGATAGCCTGGATACATACCACCATATTCATCCCAAAACATGACTCCCTATGCTCATAGTGGCCTTAATTTCCAGGGCACCAATGGGTGATCAGACAGTTAGCAGAATGCACTAACAGTTACAGAAAACTGAGCAAAAGGACGTTTTCTGTGTAAATATGACATCTGGGCAGGAGTTTTATTTTTGGCTCAGTAGCACTCCCTGCAACAGATACTCATGTGCTTTTTACGTTTATGTTTACATGGGCAGAGTCTTCTCCGCCTCCCCATCCTGGTGAATGCTGAGGATGCGGTAGCAGTGCTCAGACGCCTGCAGAGAGTGCTCTGTGCCACTCGTTCAGCGAATGGCAGGTCTTGCTTCTTATGGGCTGAAATGGGGATGAGGGAAGTGAAAAGCGGTGGAATTGTCCGGAGGGGCAAGTGCAAAGTGGGAACATTCAATAGGATTTTGTAGGGATTCAACATCGAGGAAGTCTTGAACCGGTAATCCAGAGACCTTGCTTCTGGTCTTTGCTGCTTGGTCGCTTATATAGAGTTTGACTCTGGGGAGAGGGATAGAGCTGGCCCTCGTAATGTGAAGATTTATTAAGACCATAAAGGGGAATGCTCTATACTTGGAGAGTATAACAACAATGAAAGTTGTTACTGGAACTAATGGTGAATAAATAGTGTTTTTAGAGGAAGGTGGCTCCTTACAGGTACTAACTTTGAAAAGCAGAATAAGCTGTTTTATTGCAAACAGAGGTGACGATTGAGCTAGGGGAGCATCCTATGCCATTTACAAGTAAGAACTTTTGAAATATCTTAGTCGGTGCCTTTTAACTTTTTGTTCTCATTCTCCTTGCTCTTTGGTTTGGGTTATGTATCAGTGCAGGATTCAGGGGGAAGTTAAGTTAAACATGTAGATTTGTTGTGGTGGCTCTGATTGTGTAGACACGGGCTGGCTTTTGGGAATCAATGTTTCTTAAGTTTTTCCGGTGAATCTGTTGTACACTTAGATTTGGGAGCCCCTGATAATTAGTTAGTGTCCTGCAAGCACACTGTTGACACCTGTTAATCTGTAAAGCATGGCCAGTTGATAATCTGGCCCTTCAGCAAACAGTTCAAATCTTTTTAGCAGAAATACCTTCCTACAAAGTTTGACAAAACTCAGTTGAGGGCCTTCTTGAATTTATCCAATGAAGTAGTCATTAGAGGAAGGAAGGGAGGAAGAAGGGAGCCTTCAGTGACACTGATTAGTGTCAAAATTGTGTTGCATTGTTTGCTCTTATGGATCGGAGATGCTGGTTAGATTTTCTTTTATGCAGCGTCTTATATCTGTAGTAAGTAAATAGGTTGAGTATTAAACCTTACAGTATTTTATCACCATTCATGGATATCATGCAGAACAGCCTAAAGGTCTTAAGATAACACAGCAGGAATCTGATGCCCATCTGCCTGGTCTCAGGATGTGCCTTCTGCATCGGGTTGAGAGCTGTCACCTGGGACCTTGGTTGTCCTCTTTCTAATCAAGGATAATATTGGTAGCTAAGCAAAGAGATGGCGACTAAAAAAGCCAGAAGGAGCTCAGTTTCCTGGTCTGCATTGAAACAGCTACATTTTGAGACCTTTTCTGTGCCGGAGTTAGGAGGCAGTTCTGTTCCATGTGTCTGACCTCAAGAGCCTCGGAGCATTGAGAGGAAGTTAGGTGATAATCTCTAGCTGCTTCTGTTGGAGTCTCCCCTCTGCTCTAGTATGACTCAACAGCCTCCTGTGTGAAGGTAGGAAAGCCCGCCCCCTCAACATCCATCTCGTTGGGGTGAGTCTTACTCCAAGTGTCCTTTATCTTCATATATCAAAATAATCTTTCCTCTTTGTTTTTTCTACACGTGTTGCATACTCATTGTAGGACACTTGCAAAACACATGTAAGAAAAAACAGAATATGTTCATGCCCTCTTCAGATGTGTGGTCTTTCTGGTAACCGGTGGCTCCAAAGGGAAACAACATTCTCACTCCGTCCTTACAGATGAATGCTGTCTGTTGTTGATCTTCGTGTGGGATGGGCTCATACAGTATACCCTCTGGTGTATCGGCTTTCTTGTGCTCAATCTCGTGTCTGGGAGCCTCATCTGGCTGGTTCAGTACTTGTTTTCTGGTGCTGTGTAGCGTACTGCAGCTGCTCCAATTTATTTACTCATTCTGCAGAAAAATCACTTTGGCAAACATGGAATCACACTCTACATTGTATTCTGACTTTTACATTAATTTAACATTACATTTGGGACTGTCTTTCCTTATTAAATGTGTCATTTGAAAATGACTCTCTATGGCTGTTGAGATGTATTCATTGGATAAAAATTATTCTAGTGTGTTTTATTAAATGTCCGTGTTGGCCATTTGCATTATTTCTTGTTATTTGCTTTTATAAATAATGATGTGATGAATATCTTTATAGGCTGCTCTAAGCCCTCAACTTAGATTATTTGCATAGCTCATATTTTTAGAAGTAGATATCTGAGTCTAAGGATTCGTATGTGTTTGAGGCATTTATTAGGTTAAGTATTGCCAAAGTGAAGCACGAATTTCTAAGCATCTCAGAAAACTCCCCAAGGGCACGGCAGTTAGCAGTGCTGTGTAGACCTACATTGGAATTGGGATCAGGAACAGCTACATAAGTTGCAAGGCCCAGTGCAAAATGAAAATTCAGAATTCCTTGTTTTAAATGTTTGAGACCTTCAAAACCAGGGATGTCAGACTGTTTAAGTGTGTCTGATACCCGAGCACAGTGCGACTGCATGGATGACGATGTGTCCTTGAAGCCGGCACCAAATGGGATGCACGGAAGGCCTGATATCCCAGAATAAGACTCTGATTGGACAGATTCACAGACTGTTGTAGATTTTGAAACTTTGCCCACCACTCGGGATGCCAGTGAGCATGCAGTGAGTAGACGTTTTTCTAGGTGGTAGGATTGTGGGGATATGGAATCTGAGGGTAACCATGTGGATTTAAATAGTGGCTCTGCCACTTATTGTTATGAGACTTTAGCACATTTTGTATCTTTGTACCTCAGTTTTTTATCTGTAAATTGGGGTTAGGATTACCTCATAGGATTGTTGTGAGAACTAACTGAAATGTCTGTATATCAAGGACGTACTATAGTGCTTTACCACAGTAGGGTATTAACAAGTGTTACCTATTATATGTATATTTTTTGGTTTATTTATTTTTGAGACAGAGAGAGACAGAGCACAAGTGCAGGAGGGCCAGAGAGACAAAAGGTGACACAGAATCTGAAACACACTCCAGGCTCTGAACCGCCAGCACAGAACCCAACATGGGGCTTGAACCCACGGACCGCTAAATCATGACCTGAACCGAAGACGGACACTTAGCCAATTGAGCCACTCAGGCGCCCCAAGTGTTACCTATTATAGTTGGTTATCATAAGAGACTGAGCCACCCTGTCCTAAAATATGTACCTGCACTAGGCTGTCGAGCTCCTGAGATTCCACCATTTGATTATTCCTTAGCATTACAGTATTCCCTGCAGCAGCTCACTGTTAATAATTGAGGGCTATTGCTAATAACCCATTTCCTGGGAGGCATTGGAGCAGCTCAGGAGAAGGGGCTCTAGGAGTGGGGGTTAGAGAGGCCAGTGGGATGTGTGGTTTCACATGGCTGGTGTGCAGAGTGCCTGTGTGATGTCCTAGCAGGGTGGGAAGGAGGCTGGTGAGACGGGAGAGTTCCGGAGCCCCAAGGGCTTTGAATGCCAGAACGGGGCGGGAGAGATTCTTTTCCAAGTGAGTTAGGGGGACTGAGTGTCACCTAGAAGTTAATGAGGTATGGAGGTTTGGGAACTGACTAGTCCTGGAATTTGAGCTGTGAGCATTTAACTTCTCAGACACTGTTTTTATCTTTGTGTAAATAATAATAGTGATGATGGTAGTATTGAATGGCATTATTAGGAGTGGTAGTAGTAGTAATAGTAGTAGGATATTATTAATTAACATTTATTGGATTGCCTTGAGTGCTTGACACATAATGCTTTCTTCATCTTTGGAACAATCTGTGTAATAGGTGTTATTAATCCCGTTTTCCTGAGGAGACTGAACCTCACAGAGAGTCAGGTATTTGTCTATGTAGGCAGGTTAGAGATGCAAAGCGAATGTAGGTTATTTGACCCCAGGAACTTCACACTTAATCTGTGACCTGTGTGTGTGTGTGTGTGTGTGTGTGTGTGTGTGTGTGTGTGTGAAGGCTGAAAAGTGCCGAGCACTTGAGACCCCTGTAAACTGGGTTGGTTCTCCATGGAAGCGTTACGGCACAAATGGGCTTGCTAAGAGGGGGTGGGAGAGACCGCATACTCTGGCTCGGTGGGTTTCATGTATGAGCCAGGCAGGCTGGGCCTGACTGCTAGACCCAGGGGGCTAGCAGGGGCACGAGCGGGCAACCTGACCCGCGCGCCCTGCCTTTCTCGTGGGCTGCCCCTCTGTGGTTACAGGAGAATGCCGAAATTGCCGTGGAACTGAGATGACATCACCACAGGAATATCTGTGGGAGCTTCCTTCCCCCTCCAAGACACTTTAATTAAATTTACATCATGAAAACAATTAGGCAAGATTTGCCATACCTTACCAGTCAATAATTCAAGGACAGGATCTCATTAAGAGCTTTCGCTTTCCCGGAAAGTGCTGTTTTGAGGATTCAGAGCTGGTGGCTATGTACTCTGGGAATTAATTCATCCATATTGCCTCTGAACCTCCCCCGCCCGCCACCCCCCGCAATCCGGAAGGAAACACATTTTTAAATGACCTAAAAGTAGGAGACTGATGGTACACACCACCACTCATTTTCACAAAGGTGTTGCGGAGTTTGAGGTGTGCTTTCCTTGTCCTGATCCCATTGTCTTCTGTGTTGAATTATGCCTGCCTGTGGGCAGGGCAGTAGAGATGACTCTGATACAGGCACTGCCTGTTCTTTTAACATAATTTTCCAGATACTGTGGTGCCTTATCTCTCAGCCAGGTGGGGGCTGCCCCTTACTGATGTCAGCAGGGAGAAATCGTGGGATATTTGGTTCAATTTCCCTGACAAAAGTATTGAGATGTACTAGAAATTGACCCATCCTTTTGCTTCATTCCCTCTGCACCCTCTCTCCTTCTCTTCGTGCTTTTGTTCTTAATGCATTATTGATTTTCTACCATGTGCTAGCCATTGAAGTTGGCGTTGAGGCAATAAAAAAGTACAAATACAACCATTTAGAAAATCTGTGGACATCATCTAGTAAAGACAGACCCGGACATTCAGCTATTATAGTCTAGGCACTTATGTACATATGTACCTGGATGCATTATAAAAGTTCATCTTCAGTAGAATGGATAAAATACTGGGAGTAATTTTCAAACAACGGAACACTACGCAGCAGTGAAAATGAACAAACGACAGCTACCTGCAGTAATACTGGTGAATCTCAGCTAAGCGTACAGGGCTTATTCTCTGTGACTTAGGAAACAGTCAGTGACTAGGTCAGCATGTGTTTAGGAAACTGACTTTGGGCAGTGTGGATTATAGAGAGTCCACGCTGGGGACCCGGATCCCACTTGTGTCCCTGGAAAGAGAAAATTGCTCTGCTAACCCCAGATGGTAACAGGAGCAAGGGAGAGAATGACATGGACTGCTGAGAGACGTTAGAAGAAAATTTAGTAAATCTGGTGACTGATTAAATGCTTGGGTTGATTAGAAACGGAGAGTACGCCCCTGTTGCTGAGGTCTCTAAGATAGACTAGGAGGATGACTGTGTTTTTAACTGACCTAGGAGGGGTTTTGAAGCAGTGGATACTGTATCTACATGCAACCAAGCTATATGACTTTGGGCAAGTTATTGATCTTCTCTTTATCACAGTTTCTCATGTGTACAAGAGAGAAAATGTTTTAATGGTAACAATCTCAGGGGTGCCTGAGTGTGTCAGTTGGTTTAGTATCTGACTTCGGCTCAGGGCATGATCTCATGGTTTGTGGGTTTGAACCCCGTCTCGGGCTCTGTGCTGACAGTTCAGAGCTTGAAGCCTGCTTTGGATTCTGTGTCTCCCTCGCTCTCTGCCCCTCCCCTGCTCGCACTCTGTTTCTCTCTCTCTAAAAATAAAATAAACGTTAAAAATTTTTTAAATGATAGAGTAAGAACCTCAGAAGATAATACAGTGTTTGATACCTAATACACTCTGTTACTATATAGTTTTTGAAGAGTAAAAGTGACGCTGGGTATATAACATCACAAGTGTGACATAGTCCTTCCGTTACACGTAACAGAGAGAACAGATAGATGTAGGAAAACTTGAATCATCTTTATGTCTCTTGAGTGAAACAAACACTTCAAGCTTGGGGACAGTAGAAAGTCTTGGGACAAAAGGCACAAAATTGGAGGTTCTATAGTGTGGGATAGAGAAAGCCAAGGAGGTGACTTAATGAGATTTTAAGTGAATGATAAGTCAGAAGTTAGCATATACCTTTGCTGAGAATGGTTCTGTTTATATATAAATGATTTTGAGGCCCCTACTATTAGTTTGGGTGATTGCCAAGTAAAACAGATTATAGAAACTTAGTAAAAAGAACATAAGGAAATAACATCTGTAATTCTAATGCCCAGAGATTCTTCTCGTATTTCAACTCTGCCCGTTCATCATTCTATTCGCCCATCTTTTTTTTTTTCTTTTTCCTTCTCCTTTTTCTCCTCCTTCTCCTCCTCCTTTTTAAAGAGCCAGTATTAATCTGTATATTGTTGTAGAACCTGTTGCATTTTGCACAGGAACTTAAAAGAAGGCTTATCTAGCATGAGGGATTTATTTAAGTTTGCTATGAATAGTAGGAAGAAAATGTCTCGTGCTTTGTCAATGAATTATTGAGGGAAAGTGCAACATTTTCTTCTCAGGCAGTCTTTAAATATACAAGGATAAACTCTCATTTCAATGATGGGGAGGGCATAACCTGCTTTACTGCCCTGCTATTCTTTGATATGTGGGCAAACCATGAGAGTGCTTTTCTGTGCACTTACATCTCCCAAAAGTAGCAGAAAGAAATGTTGGTTAGAATATGATGTAAGAGAGATTTTTATTAATCCCTCACCTACACTTGCCTTGAGGATTGAAGAGTTTATCTCTCCCAAGAGTGTAAGACTGCTCAGCTTCTCATTTTTAAATATTAAAATCACTGTAAAATTCTATTCCGACTAATCTAGAATAAAGACTGGAAAGATTAGTGTCACTAGGATGTAGTTTTACATGAACAAATCATTTTAAATAGGCTTAAATCTAAGAGGTGGAGGCTGCTTTACCTAGACAATTTGCCTAGACGGTGTCAGATTTGCTAGGATCTGTGTGTGCGTGCGTGTGTGTGTGTGTGTGTGTGTGTGTGTGTGAGAGAGAGAGAGAGAGAGAGAGAGAGAGAGAGACTGAAATCTGAAGGCTTCTTTTGACTGAATGCATGATCTGAATGTAGAGGCTACAGCCACTAGAGAATTAGACAGAAGGTCTAATAAGAGTTAGGATAACTCTGATGAGGTTCTTCTTGACTTTGTCCCCACCTGCAAACTCTTATTAACTAGTTCTAGAGTGCTCCTGAAGGCAGGCTGGTCCATATGTTGGTAAGGTGGAACATCCTTGGGGAAACAAGGGTCTGGAGGTAATTCTGCCATCTTTCTGATGTCACTCTCAAGTGTTACCTGTTTTATGAAATAGAGATAATTTAATATTGGCAGAACTTTAAGCAGCAGAGTGGCACATCTTATCTTAGCCTCCCTCTCCAATCAAGGCTTGAAGAAGTCATCCCAGGCTTCTGGCTTTCTAGTCTTGTCTCTACTGTCTGTTTCTCTCTCTCTGGAGTCACAGTGGCTAACATTTAATGAATGCTCGTTGTGGCCGAGAAATAGTTCATATTGCCATTATGTGTATTAGCTCATTGTGAAAGATTGGTTATTCCCATTTTTACTCATGAGGAAACTGAGTTAAGAGACTCTTAGTAATCTAACCAAAGTCCTACATCTGATAATTATCTCAGACTCAATTTTAAGAAGCCATAGCCATTTTGCAGCATGAAATGAACATAGACATTCATATACATATACAAACATATGCATATGTTTTAATTGGAATTAGTTAAGGTTGTTTATTGTGGGTCAAGAAGAACAACATTTTAAAGATAGGGAACAGATCTCCTGACCCTCACAGTTTTATCGGGGGATTAGGTAGTCTTCGGTATGACTAGACAGCCTATATTCTACAGCAGCTACACTTAGAATAATGAAGCTATATGTTTTCTTTTTTTCTATCAGCTTTATTGAGATGTAATTGTCATACAACACAGTGTAAGTTTAAGATGTACAACATAATTTGTGTATGTATGTAATGTAAAATGATTACCATAATACACATCCATCACTTCTCATAGTTACAATTATTTTTGTGTGTGATAAGAAAATTAAAATTTACTCTTTTAGCAACATGAAACAAATATTCTTTAGCTTGGATAAAACAATTGCTTGTATAAACTGTAAATCTCTTTTTAACAAAACTTTTGTTATAACAGACAGTTGATGATTTACTATGGGTATTATTTTGTGTTAACTGTAAAGATCCAAACATAGAATGATATCAGTAATATGATTTTTGTTTTGTTTTACAGGACAGAGTTCATTCAAAGAGGTAGAATTTCAATCACGGGGGCTGGCTTTCTCAACTGCATTTTGGAGACTTTTGCCAGCACATTCTTAAGACAGGGAGCCCAAAAGGTAAGCTTGTTTCTACTTTGAACCAATATTCATTTTAAGAAATTATGAAAATTCCCACTGGGTTATTGATTAAAGGTCCTGAGCAGACATCACGAGAAAAAAAAATACAGTTAATAAGCAAACAAATAAAAAATAGACAAATAGATGCAAAAATAATTATCTTTGCTAATTATTGCATACATCCAAATCACAGTAAAACCTAAGTGCGATATATGACCCATTAAATTAAAACTATGTGAGTGAAGAATATGTAATAATATGGAGAACGAAGACATATAATCAGAATGAGTAATTATATTTTCAGTATATTCAATATGATGACACCCATTTAGTAAAAAAGATAATAGCTAATATTTATTGAGCACTTACTATGAACTACTCACTGTAAAAATAATTTTTATTATCTCATTTAATACAAACCTCTGACGTAGCTATTTTTGTTGTTCTGATATTATGGATGAGGAAGATTCAGAGACCTGGAGCTCCTGGTTGTCACTTCCTGTAGTTTTCAAATTCTCTGGGAGTTTTGGGTTCCATGCAGGTGACTTAGAGACCACCTTAGAGTCCAAGGTTGGTACCCTCTTTTAAATAGGATGGTTCTATTTTTAGTCTGTCTTATGTAGAGAGACTTACATGTCCCATTTTCTTGCCCTCCCAGCATTATTTTCAAAACGTCTACAGGGTACAGTCTCTTCCTTAATGCATTCTGATGTGCTTGTCACAGGTGTTCTGAAGTATTGAGAAATTTTTAAATTTTTATTGATTTGTTTGATATATAATATTGTACTTTCTAAATGTAGTTGTTACTGTGATAAGGGGTATAATCACTGCCAGGATTTACTCAGGACATATGCTATGCGTATGTTACCTTGTTTTGTTTTGTAGACTAATAGACATAATGGCTGGTCTGAAGGAATATTGTTAAGGCTCCAGAGATTACCTGGGTAGCAAACCTTTGTTCTCGCATTGCAGGTCTAGGTTCAGGAATGTGTTAGTCTGGGAGGCTGAGGATGATGAATGAGTATTTGATACTGTACTGTACTCCACAAATACCTGTCAAGATGAATGGTGTATTGCTATCTTAGAAACACACAGATCCACCCCGGCCCAGCCTGGTTAAGCTGGGCTTGAAGCGGACAGCTGGGCTTCTACAAGGTCTCATGTGACCTCACTCACTCACACACGATTGGAGGTTTTTCTGCTGTATTACAAAGTTTGCCTGTGTAAAAACCCACATGTTGTGCGAAATTGCACTCTGAGATTAATGGGGCTGATGACAAAAACAATTTCATTGCCATATCCCTGAGTGAGTATTTTTATACACACTTTTGATCAAGATTGAGAAAAATTTTTGTGAAGAACCAGATAGTGGGGCACCTGGGTGGCTCAGTCGGTTGAGCATACAACTTCGGCTCAGGTCATGCTCTCACGGTTCATGGGTTTGAGTCCCATGTCGGGCTCTGTGCTGACAGCTTGGAGCCTGGAGCCTGCTTCAGATTCTGTGTCTCCCTCTCTCTGCTCCTCCCCTGCTCATGCTCTGTCTCTCTGTCTCTCTCTCTCTCTCTCAAAAAAAAATTAATAAAATAAAATAAAATAAAAAACCCAGATAGTAAATAAGTTAGGCCAAGAAGCAAACTAGAGATATTGTGTTGGTACTTTATAACAAGAGGGAAATGAGTTTCCACAAATTTTTTTATTTAAAGTCAGAAATCTAATAATTGATTTTTTATAATATAATAATAATAACAACATAATAATAGGAAATGGGATTCCATTTTGTGGGAGAACATAACATTTAGCTAAATTGTGATTCAAAGGTAGCGTTCCCTACCATCCAATTGCAAATGTTTGTTTGTAAAAACCATTCTTGTGGGTCACACAAACACTAGTGGTGGACTGGATTTGGCTTGTGGGCTGTATAGTTTGCCAACCCCTGCATTAGATAAATAAATATTTTTTTATTAAATAAATATTTATTTAAATAAATAAATATTCTTTGATTAATTCAGGTGGGTTTATATTCAATCTGTCCATCAATCTGAACCTAGTGATGGCATTTAACCATACAGTGGATGTGTATATTTTGATCCTGTGAGATGCATACAGTGGACATTATAAGTCCCATTGTATCAATGAGAAATGTCTTGGAAGAGATAAGTGCACCTAATATGTGGGTGGCTCTTGTCTGCCTTTCCCTTACACATATATGTGGAGCACCTGCTTTGTGCTGGGCACTGTGGTAAGCATGGGCTGAATGGATTCGCTCAAGGTCACAAGGCTAGCGAAAGTGGAGTCTGGACTCACATCCCCATGTTTTACAACAAGTCTTACCCCCTTGCCACTTTACTGTGCAAGATGTATTCCAAAAAATGGAAGCAGATGGTTTGCCTACTCAGGACGGTACTGTGTATCAGATGCATTTGTGTTGTAGACTTACTTTCTCTGTCGTTATTAGGACTCTTTGTTTACAAGTAATAGAAACTACTTGAGGCCAGTTCATTCGTTGTAAGGGTACAAGGGCAGTGAGGCATGCAGGCTCGAGAATGGTCTTCCCTGGCACCGAGAGCTGCCAGGAACCCAGATAGTATTCCTTCTTCAGCACTTGTCTGTAAGAGGGGCCTGGGTGGCTCAGTTGGTTAAGCGTCCGACTTCGGCTCAGGTCATGATCTCCCAGTTTGTGAGTTTGAGCCCCGTGTCAGGCTCTGTGCTGACAGCTCAGAGCCTGAATCGTGCTTCAGATTCTGTGTCTCCCTCTCTCTGTGCCTCTCCCCTGCTTGCACTGTGTCTTGCACTATCTCTTTCACAAATAAACAGTAAAAAAAAAAAAGAGTATGCACCTGTTGTATTCTCTATCTCTGTGTGATGTGGGCCTCTTACAGTCCATGTGTACGTGTTATATTGAACTTTGGCCAACCGAGAGACTGTCTGCTTACTTCATTCATTTCCAAATTCTTTGGAAGGGACTCTGGCTGGCATTTCATAGGTCAAGCATAGCCAGGAGGGTAGGAGTCAGGTTTTACGGAAATGGCTCGTCCCAGTAGATCATGACTGTGTGGACTGGGTGGGATGTCATGTCCCAGGGAAAAGGGTGGTGGGATGGGCAAATACTTCCAGGGGCTTCTGGCATGGTCTCGCAAGTAGATTGTATGTTTGATTGCAGAGAGGGGGTTTTATGAATCTTAATCCCAATTCTCCTGAGCCCATCATAGGTTGGGCAGGGTTCCTACATTCATGTGGAAATAAGTAGACAGGTGATAGAATGCACAACTATGCATCATTTGGTTTCTGATGAATATTATCTGGAAATCATCAAATGAATTTAAATTTTTTAAAGTTTATTTACTTTGAAAGAAAGAGAGCTGGAGTGGGGCAGAGAGAGAGAGAGAGAGAGAGAGAGAGAGAGAGGGAGAGAGAGAGAGAGAGGGAATCCCAAGCAAGCTCCACCCTTCCAGTGCAGAGCCTGATGCAGGGCTTGAACTCAAGATGGGTATGAAAACTATTAACTATGTTTGAAAGCTTTCAGTAGATTGAAAAACACAGGTCACATATACATAAGGTTTTTGTTTTCAAGAATTAAAATAAAAAATCCTACTCACATGCTTCTTTTTCATACTTTCTTGTTATGGTTGTGTTCCTACCCCCCCCAACCCCTTATGAACACACAATAGATTTTAAACTCAGAAGTGTAGTTCCACACACACTTTGAGTATCAGCTGTGTGCTGGGCGTTGGGTAAGATGCCAGAGACACAGGCAGGAATGAAACAGTTCCTAGGGGTGGAGGCTCAGCCTTATACAGCCTTACTTCGCTGATATCTAGCTCTGGGTGGGAAGCTTGACAGGCAATGAATAAACATCTGCCGATGGTGAGAATTGTTGGTCGGTGCTGAGAAGGATAGACGTATAACAACTGGTATTTACAAATGCTTACTCGATGCCATGCACTGTGTGTGGTACACGTTACCTTAATCACTTTCCTAAACAAGTCTATGACATAGGAACTCTTAGTCCTGTTTTATTCATGGGGAAACTGAGGTCCCAAATGACAAAGCCGTTTTCTCAAGGTCACAGAATAGGTGATGAACTTGGGGTTTGAACCCAGGCCTCTCTGACTCCACAGTGTACTGTTAACGAATACCACCTGCCCAGCCACGAGCTCTGCGCTCAAGCAGCTGCTTGTGTGGGGCCGGATGTGACGTGCTTGATAGAGCCAGAGCACAGTGTGGGGTTTGCAGTGAGGGTGGAGGAATGCAGAAACACGGAGCCCAGTTGCAATGGAATAACTTGGAATGGACTAGAGGACCGAGGGGCCATGATGTTGGCAGTTGAGAAGGTCTTGAATGGATAGGAGTGTCCTCTCTAGCCTCAGTATCACTGGGCAGGTATCAGAATCACCGTGGGCAGGGCCACATCGTCCTGAGAGCGTCCTCCCTCACATGGTCCCTCAGAGGCTCTGGTAAAGAGGCCCATCTGCTCCTCGCCCTCTCGAGCTTCTGGAGGCTGCTGGTGTTCCTTGGCCATGGTGCATTTGTCCCATGTCCTGCCTCTGTCCTCCCCCATCTCCTGTGTGTCCTCCCTTCTGTTCAGGGCCACCAGCCTCTGAACAGACTCCACCTGCCCTAAATTCCAGAGTGCCATGCAGGTTTGAGGGGGTGGTTAGCTGGTATTTGTAGCATATTTACTATAATGATAGATCTTTTTTTCTGTTTTCATATGGACTATGGATTTGTTTTTGTGCTATTTGTTTTGAAAATATCTTTATATTACAAAAGAAAGTTTCATTGGCATGTTTCACAGAAGTAGAATAAATGGTCCTAAAATCTGTATGGAATCAGAGAAGACCCCAAATAGACAAAGCAGTCTTGAGAATGAAGAGCTGAAGGCATTGTGCTCCCTGATTTCAAACTGTGTTACAAGGCTATAGTTATCAAAAGATCATGGTGTTGCCTAAAAACAGATACAGATCAAAGGGGAAGAATAGAGAGCCCAGAAATAAACCCATGCATATATGGTCAATTAATTTACAACAGAGAAACCATGAAGACAGTCTCTTCAACACATAGTGCTGGGAAAACTGGACAGCTACATGCAAAAGAATGAAACTGGACCACTTTCTTATACCATACACAAAACAATAGCAAAAAACCCCAAACAACTGTTAAATAAAATGGGCAGAGAAATTGAATAGACAGTTTTCCAAAGAATACATATAGATGGCTAACAGATGCATGAGAAAATGTTAAACATCACAAAGCATCAGGGAAATGCAAATCAAAATCACAATGAGATAACACTTCACCCCTGAATGAGTCACATCAGTAAACAAGAAATAATAAGTGTTGGTAAGAATGTGGGAAAATAAAGGAACCCTCATACACAATTGGTGGGCATGTAAGTTGGTGCAGCCAGTATGGGAAACAGTATGGAGGTTCCTTAAAAAATGAAAAATAGGGCCGTCTGGGTGGCTCAGTTGGTTAAGCATCTGACTTTGGCTCAGGTCATGATCTCATGGTTCGTGGGTTCGAGCCTCTCATCAGGTTCTGTGCTGACAGCTCAGAGCCTGGAGCCTGCTTCTGATTCTGTGTCTCCCTCTCTCTCTGCCCCTTCCTTGTTTGCACTCTGTCTCTCTCTGTCTCAAAAATAAACAAACATTAAAAAAAAGTTAAAAATAGAACCACCATATGATTCAGCAATTCCGCTTCTGGGTATTTATCCAAAGAAAATGAGAACACTAATTCAAGATGTACTCCCACATAAATAATGCAATATTTACATTAGGCATTATATGGAAATGATCTAAATATCCATTGATGGATGAATGGATAAAAAAGATGTAAAGATGTGTTGTGCATGTATGTGTGTATGTGCATGTGTGTATGCACGTGCGCGCGCGCGCGCACACACACACACACACACACACACACACACACACAAAGAGGAATATTACTCATCCATGAAAAAGAATGAAATCTTGCCATTTGCAACAACATGGATAGACCTTGAGGGTATCATGCTAAGGAAAATAAGAGAAATACAAATACCATATGAGCTCACTGATATGGAGAATCTAAAACAAAAACAAAAGTCACGTTCGCAGATAAAGAGAACAAATTGGTGGTTGCCAAAGGCAGTTATAAAATAAAGAAGATGTGGGGATATCAGGTACAGTGTGGTGACTATAGTTACTAAGACTGTATTGCATATTTGCCCGTTGCTAGGAGAGTAAATCTTAAAAGTTCTCATCACAAGAAAAATGAATTGTTACTAGGTAGGATGATGGATATTAACTAGACTTACTGATGTGATCATTTCACAGTATATACAAATACTGAATCATTATGTTGTACACCCGAGACTAATATAATGTATGGCAGTTATACCTCAAGAAAACTTACACGTGAAGATGAGATTGGGGATGGTATGGCTGGCAACAGAGAAAGGATGAAGTGGAAAATGTCATCCATCAGTCGGAGAGGTCAGGGACTCCTGGATTCTCAGAATGGAAAAGACCTTCACTTCCTGAGCTGCTGATCAGCCCCAGGTTCTGCACACAAGACTAGTTGGCTCAGACTCTTGGGGGCACGTAGGGCACAGGCTCCTGAGTATGCGTGGTGATCTGCGAGTTTGGGAAGCAGGGCATTAGGGAAAAGGATGAGTTTTGAAGATGTTATTTGGCTCGCCCAAATCGTGGCTCAGGAAGTAGAGGCAGACCTACAGAGAAGCTTTGTTATGTTAAAAGCTTTTTATTGTGGTAAATTAGATGTTACATAAAATATACCATTTTAACTATATGTAGGTCTACAGTCTGCTGTCCTTAAGTACATGTATTACCTACCATCTATTTCCTGAACTTTTTCATCTTCCTAAATAATAACTGCTCTCCTTCTAGTTCCTGGCAACCACCATTTTGTTTTTTGTCTCTGTGAATTTGACTACTTTAGCTACTTCATGTAAGTGGAATTGTACCATATTTGTGTTTTTGGGTCTGGCTTATTTCACTGAGCCTAATGTTTTCCAGGTTTATCAATGTTGTAGCTGGGTGGCATTCCACTGCATATGTATACCACAGCTGGTTTATTTATCCATCCGTCAGTGGATGCTGTTGTGTTCCACCTTTTGGCTCTTGTGAATAATGCTGCCATAAATATGGGTATATAAATATCTGTTCAAGTCTCTGTTCTCAATTCTTTTTCTGGATTATATGGTAATTCTATGTTTAAATTTTTGAGGAACTGCTTAAAAGTTTGTTTTCGAGATAGTTCTCTATCTTTGTCCATGGCAGCCATGGACTGTACCATTACTGTGTATTTTTCTCAAGTCTGCCCAGAAGAGTGGTGCTATATATACTATACTCTTGGCTGGGGACACTAGTGAGTGTGCCATATGGTGCTTTCCTCAGTCCGAGAGCCACTCAGTTGTCTCTTGACTCTGCCTTCGTCTCCCTCTCTCTCTCTGCTGTAATCTCACATTCTGGTGGACAGTTTTGATCCATAATGGGGTGGATGGGTTGGAAGTGTTGAAAAGTCGGAAGTGTTGAAAAGTGCCAAGGACAAGTGTGCTGGATAGCAAGTACATATGTTAATTTGCCTTGAGGTAAGCAAGCACATTCAAAAAACAGACCAAGGAAACAGAGAAGGATAGGAAGGAAAATAGGGTTTGGGGGAAGTCTGAGACATATGCAAGGCTTCATACACATTTCTGCGGCCTAGGGGAGCGGCCCATGACTGAAGCAGAGCTGAGAGGGGCCCAGGGCAGTGCGCCCCGCTTCAGGGGTCCTAAGAGAAGGAAACAGGACAGAGATCAAGCTGCTCTGTGGGGTAGGCATGGCTCTGCAGGTGCTCTTCAGCTCTGGGAAGGGGGCCTTTGCGGGGTCTTGGTTTTCAACCTTTTCTTCATTATCACCCACCCACTCCCAGTGAATCTTTTTAGACTTCGTTTTTTGTATTTGTCCCCTTCCCCATGAAATATTAATACCATGGATATACTGATGATCTCTTTATAGACTGAACTATGCCATTGCTTCATACACAAGAAGTATATTTTTCACTCCCCGAAACAAATTGTCACCTTGTGTTGACAGGGTTCCCATTGAGCAAACGTGCTTCCTACTGCACTGGGTATCACTGTCTCCAACTCTCCAAATTAAAACAATCACCAGCCCTCTGGCCCCCACCCCCTAAAATTCCAAACAAAAATCAAAAGAACTTTTTGTGCACTCCCACGTGGTTCTTGGAGATAATCACATTCTACCCTTCCGGGAGAGGCTTAGGAGATAATATGGGTGGCAACGCTCTTGTCATGCAAGTGTTCTTTTTATAGCCCGCTTGTCTTCGCACTTGGAAACTCCTGTAAATGCTGCGGACGGACGTGCGGAGCTCTCATTAGGCACTCGCAGGGAGGTTTAGTGTGTGTGTGTGTGTGTGTGTGTGTGTGTGTGTGTGTTTTAAGCTTGTTAAATACATTTTCAATGTGTAATAAAATCATTTGTTATCTTAGCCATTCTCCTGGCAAGGCCCCATTATTAGTCCCATCGTTATTCTTGTGTTGATTGGGAGGCCAGAGCAGAGAGAGAGAGAGACTGAATTCAACAGCATGTGAAATATTTGTCACTGAAACAATGTGGGCAAGTCAGACGGTTTGAACATCGCTTTAAAGAAGGTCTGGCCTACACATGCTACAGCTAAAGATATCCGAGCATGCTGTTGTCTTAGGGTGCTTATAGAAGTCCATTTTAATAGTGGGATCTAATTCTATGAGATTGAAGATACTATTCTTGTGTATTTACTGGTATATACTGTGTGTATCCAAACACACAGACACTATACACAGTACACACACACACACACTCTGAGGCACTACACATCGAGTCCAAATGGGCCTTTGAAAAACCTGGTAACTGTTTGGTTGCATCATTTTTGCAAACTGTCCTAGTTACCTGTGGTTATGTAACAGATTACGCCAGCACTCCACAGCTTACAACAACCCACACTGATTGTCTCTCACTATCCATAGGTCAGGAGTCTGGGCATGCCTTGGTTGGGTCCTCGGCTTCAGGGTCTCACAAGGATATAATCGGTGTCTTGGCTGGGGCTAGGATCTCATCAGAAGGCTCTCTGAGGAAAATTCAGTTTCACGTATACTCACAGTGTTGTTGGTAGGATTCTGCCAGCCTCCTTGGGTTCCTTGGCATATGGGCCTCTCACAACTTGGCAGCAAGCAAGAGAAGGGGCAAGAGAGTGCTTGCAAAGCACAAGCCATAGTTTCTGTGACCTGATCATAGAAGGGACATCTGTTTATTTTCCCGTGTTGTGCTCATTAGGAACAGGTCACTAAATGTAGCCTGCAGTCCAGGGAAGGGGATACACAAGGGCATAAACACCGAGAGGCCGGCACCACTGGGAGCAATGAGATCTGCCCACCATACTGGTCTCAGCTGATGCATGTGCCAAGTTGCGTGCACAACTGTTAAATTCTTTCTGGTATGTATTGGGAATTGATAATTACAAGTTGGTAAGGGTTAGCTGTACCCTCACAACTTCACTCCCAGCTTATAAAAAGTTCTGCAATGCATACAGACAATTAATCATGTATTTATAAGTAAGCACAAAATAGATGACCTGTTTTATAAGTTTGATTAAGTCTCTGTCCTTTTGGGTGCTCGGACCACAAATTGCATAAATAGCTAGCTTGCTGAAAGCAGAATGGACTCCATTCCAAAGGCAAGATTCGGCCGTTATAAAGATAGTATCAGGCAGCCAAACCTCTGACCCAGTGGATGGGCATAGGACCATGCAGACATAAACCTTGGGTGCTGTCCCTAAAGTTGGCTTGTGAAGGGCTTGCTGGATAGAATCTTAGCCCTTCATGGTGCAAGGGGTATATCTCTGGAATTTTGAGCTAATCCCTGTATATTAGGTTCTACTAATTAAATTAACGAGCGTCCACTTCTCACATCCACTAGGATGCCACTAATTTGACCAGTGAAAATGCATAATTTATGCCAATTATTCAAAGCCTCTGATGTTTCCAAGGATAACGGTACCTGACATTTCTGGGGAGTGAGTTTGCTGATTAGAATGCTCAGAGCCAACCCCGAGAGCCTGAAGCTTGCACTGGGGCCACTGACTGCACCTGCTATGTAACGTGAGCTCACACGGGCCGTAATGCGACATTGTATGTGCTGAAGTATCTGGAAGCAAATTATAGGTATCCTAATAGTCACATACCAAATGTCAACTTCTGAACCCAGTGTATTTTGCCTTTAGAAAGATTATTCAGTGTGAATAATCTTATTTTAAGAGTTTTATTTATTTTTGATAGAGAGAGTGTGAGTAGGGGAGGAGCAGAGAGAGAGAGACACACCCACCCACGCATGCATGTACAGAATCTGAAGCAGACTCCAGGCTTTGAGATTGTCAGCACAGAGTGTGATGTGGGGCTTGAACTCATGAACCATGAGATCATGACTTGAGCCAGTCAGATGCTTAACCGAATAAACCCCCCAGGTGCCCCTCGGCTGTGTGTTTAACACAAGGATTGAGTATGAAGCTTTAGAGAAGCGCCCTTTGGTCCATGATCTGGTTTTTTTTCACTGCCTGGATTTCACATTTCACATCTTGGGTCCTCAATTTTCTCATCTCTGAAATGGATAGCAGTTGTACTTCATAGGGTTATTTTAAAGATTAAGTGAGGGCACATATATGGAACATGGCTGACAGAGAGAAACTCCAAGAATTATTAGCATTGTGAGAAGTCTGCTAAAAAAGATATTTTTAAAGAGCCTCTTAAATACTTCTCTGAGCAAAAATTTTATTTTTTCTTTATTTAAAAAAAATTTAACATTTGTGTATTATTGAAAATAGAGAGAGAGAGACAGAGCATGAGCATGGGAAGGGCAGAGAGTGGGAGAGACACAGAATGTGAAGGAGGGTCCAGGCTCTGAGCTGTCAGCACAGAGCCCAGTTCAGGGCTCTAACTCACAAACTGTGAGATCATGACCTGAGCCGAAGTCAGACAATCAACTGAGCCACCCAGACGCCCCTGAACAAAAAGTTTATTACAGCAGTATAGATCAAGTTTGTGGTGTTTCTTTTAAAAATTATTTTTTATCATCTATAAATCTGTTACTTTAATACTCAATGTATCCATATTTAACATTTTGATTTAGTTCATTCCATTTGTCTTTTTGTATGTTTTTATGTATGCATGTATATAGGGTAGTTTTTGAAAGTCAAAGCTGGGGTTATTCTGTTTATTTAGCCTAGTTTTTTCATTTATGGACATATTGTTAATATTTTCCTTGAAAACATGAGTTTTTGATGCCTTTGTAATATTCCATTGGCATAAATGCCCTTATTGTTGGGTTTTGTTTTTTCCCCACCATGATAGATAGTATTGTAGTAAATCCATGTATACAAATACTTGTATTTCTCATCACTTCCATGGTTAAAGAGTGTATACATTTTTAAGAGCTTTGAAGCAAATTGCTAAATTTCCTTACGAGTTTGGCCACTTTGCAGCCTCCACCGCAGGGCAGCTCTGGGAGTTACCAGAGATCTTGCTGTGTAACTTGAATGAGTGACTTAACCTCTTAGAATTTCCATTTGTTATTAGGGAAGCAGGGTTAATTATTCAACCCTTATAAGATGATTGTGAAGAAGAAATGAAATTGTTAGCTCCAGTCCTGTGGTTCCTACTCCAAAGACATTGAAAATTAATGCTTCTGTCATTAACTAATTGTTTGACCTCAGTCTTCCTCCAAGAGTTTTAATTGCGTTACCTTGAACTAGTGCCCTTAGCTGCTTAGTGTCTCAACTGTGAAATGAGTGTCTGGTGGACACACATGCAGGGTAGTCACAACCCTACAAGAGAGTGGACTTTTCAAAACCCAGTAATTCTCAGATCGAGGAAGCCGGCAAATACAACTGGCATTCAAAAGAATGAATAAAAGTCACAAATGAGACATGTGAACATCAGTGTGATTAATACTCTGCTGACTCTATGTTGGAGACTTGTATTTCCTTCTTGGTTTTGTGCATCTTTTCAGGATTTTTTCCATTACTTGAACAACTTGAAAGAACTTCTGTCCTTAGTTCCAGAGGGTTTACTTCCTTGCTCTTAATTGACCTCTGTTGATCATAGTCTTTAGTGCTCAAATGGATTAATTTGCTTGGTATTTATTCATTAGATGCTGAGGATCTGTTAAATAATAATAACTGCCTTCTTCCTCCTTATCTCCTTGCCATCAGCTCACCTTGTCCTGCTCTCTCTAGAGTTTTAGTCCTGAGCAATGTAGCCTTTGCAGTGAAAGCATCTCAGTGAGAAAGAATGTTCTGTGAGTGATAACAGCCTTTGGTCCTTCCCCTGCGTTTAAATCAATGCCATTACCTTGACTGAAACAGGAATCTGAAATCCCTCGATGGCTCATTTGAATTCATCAGGGCTGTAATAGACTGCTCCGTGGTAAAGCTTTTGGGAATCCCTGAGATCAGCCAGCTGCAACTGTGGGGCACTGCCTTTTCTAAACAAGATGAAACCTGGGAACTTAAAATCTTACCAGAAATGACAGAAAGTGGTTTATTGAGATGTGTCACTGTCATAGTATTGGAAGTCGTGTCTCCACAGTGCATGCAGCATCTAACACAGGGCCGAGAATCGGGAACTCTGCGTGGTGGCCCAGCCTTGGCCGCACCTTCATGGCCACATTGCTTGCACTGGTTGCTCTGAACTTCACTGTCTTTTTTTTTTTTTTTTTTTTTTTTTTTTTGGTAAATCAGGGATTGGGCTAAGAGGGTCAGTTTCAATTTTGACACAGTCTGATGCTGTTTTTGTTTCTTTGTTTTTGAGCCCTCACTCCTTTCCCCCAATGTGTAAATACCAAGATTTAAATCTTTTTCCTGACAATAGTCTTTCTTTAAGCCTGCATAAAAATTCAGGAGTTTAAGCTAAGTGGGTATCCAGGAACATCAGAAATAATTCATAGTGGATGGTTAAGGTTTGGGGGAGGGCAATAAAATATTTAAAAACAATAAACAAGCTTTTATAAACTACTAGTTAGCAAGAAGGGAGGGTAAGCACGTGGTAGGGATATCACAGTTTGATTTTATGGTCCTATTCAGATGAACTAAATAAACTGCATATTACAAGGATTTGTATGTATTGTCGGGGGGTCTTCAAGGTAATAATAGATACATTGGCTTATTTTTAATCCATGGTTTCTGAAAACACAGACTGTTCAGGAAGCTTTAGAGAAAACCAGATACAATATTAATAGTATCTATAATCAGTTGATTGTTTATCACGATCCAAGCACAGCACTGTTTTATGAGCAGTGGTTTCTCCCAATGTCTCTCAGAGGTAGAGGCTGTTATTCCCACGTCTCCATTTTACAGATGAGGAAGCGGAGGCACAGAGGATCTTTACTTGCACAGGGTCATCAGCCAGTAGGTGGAAGAGTTGGAATTCCAGGTGGTCTGGCCTCAGAGCCCATCCTAGTAACTCCTGGCCTCTTCGTCTTCCTGAGCTGGGTGGCAGAATCCTTTTCTCTAAAGAGCCTGGGTGAGGAGACAGGACAAATGCATGGTTGGTCTACATCAGCGTGGGGTTGACCTTGATGTCAGATGACCTTGAAGTCAATACCTGTCAGGACATGTAGTCTCCATAAGCTTAACGTGATGCTTGCTTTCCTAATGCTGCTTTACTCTCAACACCCAACCAGGAATCTTTGGAGATTTGGGCACCATTCTTTCCCCACTGTTCTGGATAGAATTTCCAACCAATCTATTTCTTTCCTGAGCTCACTCACACTCTGTTGTGCTAAATTCAAAAGCAGAGACAATGAGACAATAGGTATTTGTGGCCATCATAAATCTTCACATACCTCATATAAACCTAAGGCAGGCACAGAATTGAAAACTGAAACTGCTCTGGCCAGGTGGCATTGAAATACTGCAAACACTGGGCTGTGTCTGCAGCTTGTGTGGATTAAATGCACTGAGGCACAAATCTTTGGTAGATCCAATCTGTTGTAGGATGGGACCTGTATTCAGTTGGGTTCTCTGTGCTGAGTAAGTGAGGGCTCTTAGTTTGACCAGCAAGGCCAGGAAAATGTCACTGAGGCATCTTAGATCAGGAGTTAACACAGAATTCTGGGCAGAGCAGCTTGCATTGCAAAGGCGATTTAATTTCTTAAAGGTACATCCAATAGTTAAACTTCAGTTGTGCTTAACCCTGCAGCATACTAATTAAATGCTCTGTGAGCTTTCTGAGATGTCCAGCCGTTCTTGATCATTCTTTCCCTCTGTTGGTGGTGATTTCTTACTCTGCCTCCCCACTCTGTGGGAGAGTTTCATCTCTTGCTGAATAACCCCTTTGGTTTTGCGGACGTTTTGTGGGACTTGTGGTGGCAGGCATTTCTCGGCAGGTGACGGGGAGGAGGCTGGAGTGCCTGCCTGGGAAGGAGGAAAAAACCCGTGTCTGGAGAACCACGTTTGTTGGAGTGATACTTCCTTGTCACTTTCAATTTCTTTGGAATCCCACTTGCTGCCTGGGGATTGACCCCTAATTTCTTATCTAGCTTTCTTCCTTAGATTCTAGCTAAACTGTTTTTCTGAAAATTCTGAAATTTCCCTGAATTTCCTTAGTAAAGGAAAATGGTGGGTTTTTGAGAGTTAATTAACTCCTCTCCTATTAACAGCCCATTTAAGAAGAATTTAAAGCCTATAATTAAAAATTTTCTCAATCAGTGGCCTTTTCTAGGAAAGTCGCTTTTGTTAACTTTTCAAGATATTAATATTTTTGAAAGCTTACTTACTGCTTTTTCTATTCTCTTCACTTTTTGGTATGTTTGAATATGTTATAATTTAAACATTTTTAATGTTTTATTTATTTTTGAGACCGAGAGAGACAGAGCATGAGTGAGGAGGGTCAGAGAGAGAGGGAGACGCAGAATCTGAAGCAGGCTCCAGGCTCTGAGCTGTCAGCACAGAGCCCGATGCAGGGCTCAAACCCACGAACCGTGAGACCATGACCTGAGCCGAAGTCGGAGGCTCAACTGACTGAGCCACTCAGGCGCCCCATGAATATGTTATAATTTAAAAAATAGACACACTCCTCCCAAAAAGGCTCTTTCCGTCTATAAACAACAAAAAATATTTAAGGTTTTATTTAAAATGTTTGTGAGTAGGTGCTACCTGCACGTGAGTATTTTATATATTTTCCGAGGAGCCATTTGTGTCCTTTTGTTCACTCTCTTCGGAACCAGCAGAATACCTTGTCCCAGTCAGCTGTATGACCTCGAGTAAGCCACTTAATTTTCTGAGTCTCATTTTCCTCATCTGTAAAATGGGGGTAATATTGGAACCTACTTCATCAAGTACTTGTGAGAAGCAAGTGAGTTACATGCATAAAGTGCTTACGATGGGACTGTGCACACAGCAGACGAGCAGTTGGTATTACTTACGAAGAAAAATTCAAGGAAATTACAGCAAAAATGTATTTTTTTCCATTAAGGCTACAGGCAAATGTTTAATGGTTATAATAAGCCTGTCTTGGGAGTCACCCGGACCGGAATTTAAATCTCAGGGCCCTCCCTCCTCGTGCATGTACAAATTGAGCCCCTGGGTGAAATGTGAGTGGTAGTACCAACCTTGAGTATACGAATAAAAGGAAATAGTCTAAAGAAGTGCTTACATATCTTGGCACATATTAAATACTCCAGAAATGATAACTGTTATCTTGTCATTATAGTTCAAATTGGCATGTTCTCTTCAGTCTTTTATATGCAGATTTTAATATGCAGTCCTAATTACAGTGTAAGTACAGTTTTCTGATTTTGCTCTTTTCAAGTATTATTCTGTCACAAATGCCTGCCACAGCAACTACATAAACCTCAAAGCCAACATTTTAATGACTGCATAATATTTCATTCAGTTGTTTTATAATAATTGACTTTACTGTTTCTTTAGGTTTGAGCATTCAAGTCATTTCCAAGCTTACCATTTTAGGTGAGACCCTGTGAAGCTTGTTTATACATAGAATCTTTTGTAGTTTGTGTCAGTACCTCAGAAAAGATCCCCTGAAGAACGGTAATCAGTATGTGACTGTTTTCATGATTCTTTTTTTCCGCTAGTGAATGGTAGGCTTCTGGTGACTCACCATTTTATCCTCAATACTTAGTACATAGTCTGTCCTCACTAAATATTTATTGAATTAGTGAATAAATGTACGTATTTCTGTATTATTTTCCGAATGTGCTAAGACTTCTTTATGTTTCCATTCTATATTATTTTAAAATAGTCTTAAAAGTACCTCAGGTTGGGGTAATAGGAAGGGTAATAGGAACAGGGAATATTTGTTGAGCACTCTGTGCCCCTGGCAGCATTCTCGGGATACTACCTGCGTTACCTCCTTCACTTTGCTCAGCAGTGCTCTGCGGTGAGTCCTGTAATAACCATTTTCTAGATGAGGACCCAGGAGGTGTGAGTTCACGTGCCCCAAATCACCCGGGTGGAGAGTGGCAGAACGCGCACTCACACCAGGAAGTCGGACCCTTCGTCTCTGTACCTGAGGACTAGCCTCCTGGTCTACTTCGCCAGCCGCCCACCCGGTCACATTTCAGCCAGTCTAACAGATTATTTCCCAGGGAGCCCGAGTTTGTTGGCCAAGTTCCGAGCAAGGTGTGAATCAGGTGTCCGTGAGCCTTGAGGATTTTGTGCCAGTCTCAGAACAAGAGCCAGAATTGCCCACAAGGGCTTGTTATTTCAACAGAGGCCCACCTTTGCAGTTTGCCGAGTGAAGGATGTGTGAATGTATTTTTTTTAATAAAACTTAGCTTTTTTTTTTTTTTTTTACTGAAGGGAAGGATTTTATTAGATTGTTAAACATCAAGCAGCTGGTAGATTTAGAACATTGTCCATGTGGGAGTTATTAATGCATGAAGGAGTATCTGGGACCAAGCAATATAAAGGATAAGATCCTAGGGATTAACCAAATAATGCTTCCATTTAGTGAGTGATTGTAATAGAGCAATTTTTAAAGAGTATTAACTATGTTATTATATCCATTTCTTCAATTTCTTTTTCCCCCTATCAATTTACTATGGGGGCTGGGGATTTTAAAGAACATTTGCCTCTATAAGCACTACCAGGCATTTTTATTCTCCCCTTGCAAATGATTGACTCTGAAAAACAACAGGTAGTTTAGACTATTATTTGCATATAGTGATTTTATTTTTTAGTCATTTATATGTAGCTTTTGTTCTGGTTGTTCGTGTTAATTTGTAATATTAAATGCTTAGAATTTTTTGAAAGGTGTCCTTCTTATATTTGCCATGAACTTCATAATTCTTCCGTTCCCCAGGTAATGTGAAGGATGGGGAGTGAAAATGAGCCCCTCCTATTTATTAGCTAATGTTGATTATAGCCGTCTGGCTCCTAGCTGTAACCTCGTGCCTTGTTCACCTTTTCCAGGTTCTTTCCCCCCCTAAAATGGCTAAAGGCTTTATGTGGGAAGTAACAGCCTCACTAATTTGCTTTAGGTAAAACCAAGGAGTTTGAATTGGCAGATACTGTGTTGAAACAAATGTTTCTTCTGCACATGCTTGTCCTCCAGCTCCTTGGTCAGGTAGGAGAGAGCTTCATGTGGTCTCCACAGAAAGCAAAATGCATTTGGAGAGGTGCTTTTATCCTCAGGGCTGTTTTAAGACTTACTTGTAGTTTGGTCTCATCCCATCTCCCCTAAATAGGTAAAATTACCCAGACGTAGATGGGAATGACACTGGGAAGGCAGGAAGGACTATGCCTAAGGCAACACGTCATTTTTTGGTGATTTGACAAGGGAACCCGGCACATCGACCTTTTTAAGGAGGTGGTGTAGTGAGGGCTCAGTCCCAGCCTCCTGGGTAATCCGGCTCTGCACTGACGTAGCTGGGTGCCATCGGTTAAGTTTCTTAGCCTCTCTGCGTCTCATTTTCTTCATGTCACTGACTCCTAGGTTGAGAGGGTTAAATGAGACCGGGCATACAGTGTGCTCAGCACAGCCTAGCAGGGCCTTAGTTTTTCAATAAACATTTCTTTCCTGTGATTTGGATTTGTAGTTCTCTGTGTATTGCTGATGAGCCTGTGACCTAGGGGAAGCTGGCTTGCCCTGCTGGGCTCAGTGTCCTCGAACAGTATTAGTAACCTTTAGAGGTGATGTGAAGAGACAGCGAAGTGTGCTTCAGGAAATCTGAACAGGCACAGGTGAGCCCTTGCTGACGATTCCTCTGCGTCACTGACCATCCCCCGAATGAGGGGGTGAGTGCCTGGTTGTGGGAGTCCCGTTGTGAGGGGCCCCCAGTCCATTTTGGGTCCACATAGAAATCAATAGCCACCTTTTAGGCCATGGAGAGAGTGGGCGGAGGTGCCTGACAAAAGGCTGTCATTTGTCAGTAGCTTTATATGTGGCCTCAGAGAATCCCCAGAGCAGTCCTGCAGGGAACCGTGCACACTCAGTCCTCGCTGGGGAAGTGTACGGCCCAGAAGCAAACTCACTGAGGCAGGTTTGGAGAAATCCAGGTCTAAATTCCAGGTTGGTCCCTTACTCGATCTCTCATCCTGAGCAACTCCCTCTCCTCTGAGGCCCAGTTTCCTTCCCAGGAACAGGTGAGAGTGGAAGAATCTTCCGCGGGAGGACGGTTGGGAGGATTAAGTGAGGTCATGTGGGTGAAGCCCCTTAACCTCAGTCTCTGTGGAGCGTTGATGTGATAGGTTGTTGACTGAAATGGGGCTTTGGAAAATTGTATGTGAAGACCCAAGAGACTGGCCTTCCATGTAAAGAAAATTGTTGATGTATAGAAATTAATGTGAATGTGGGTGGAGAGAAGGGAAGAGATAAAAGGCAAAAGTAGAATTACCTGAGTGTCTGTTGGATTTATTTATTCTGTTAGAGACCAGAAGCATGCTGGCAGTCATTTTCTCTCTCAGGATAGGGAAGAAACAAGGCAAATTATGACTAAGCTGAAATTTGATGAACAGTGAAAAAACTGCTGATAAAGGGAACTGACAGGAACCTTGCAGTGCTTTAGTTTGTCAGTTGAGAGTGTAAGAGTTGGTCCTAGACCCCTCCAGTACCGGCAGTGAGGCAGTTTCATCTCCGTGGAATGGGAGTAGAAAGCTTTCCATCGGCGGAGCTTTCTAACAGGTAACAGAACGTCATTTGTCAGAAATGTCGTGGATGGCACATACACCAGGTAGGAGGCTGGGCTCTTGGTTGCTTAAGTCCTGAAGAAACTATATTTTGCCTGAAGTCCAAGTCAGGAAAAATAAAAATATTTATAGGTCATGTTTAAAAACTAAAAATGAAGATTGGCTAATGGAGTTATGTTGGAGGGTTGGGGAAGGAACTTCATAAAATAGGAACCCACCAATGAGTACATAAATGCCTTTTAGCCAGTAAAATCGCCATACCAAGTCAGAGTTTTTTGAAGACTGACAGTATGGAAATGACTTTGTAATCTTTCATCCTGATATTTAATCCTGGGACGCCTGTCTACGTCAGATGGGCTACCTTCAGTTCTTTGCTAAGAGTTTCCTTTTTGGACCAGATAATATAATGTCATTTCCAATATTTGGATTTTATTATTTGGGGATGTATTCTTTTCCATTACCAATTGTGAAATTAAATGCTGTCTGTAAGGAAGAGGAAGTTTTATAATGTGAAGCAGAGACATCTGAACTATTATATCATTTAACGTTCTGGAGTTATACCTAAAAATTTGGGGTTGCTTATCAAAATAGAAATGAATCTTACTCAAGAGTTGATTAGCTACGATGGGAAAATTGTATTGAAGTCATACATGCGATCAGATATTCCTACTTGGAAAATACTGTATTTAAAATAATTTGTAGAGGTGATTAAATATTGATCCATTATTAAGAATCATGCCATTTAGTTTGCGAGCAGCGCTAACATATCTGATTTATTTACCACGCTTTCTGAACATAGTCAATAGGGAAGGGAAAAACAATTCTTGCTGGGCACCCAACATCAGAATAGGCATTTTCATATATGCAATCTCATTGATGCCTTCCACGCATTTCAAAACCTAGACCCTGGACTCTCAATCCTGATTGTTTTGGGTCAAATTGAGATTCTTTGCTTCTTAGTTGCTGTGTGATCTTGGTCTGGATGCTTAATTTTTCTGAGGCTTAGATCTCATCTGAAAAAGAAAAAAAGATGATAATCCTCTAAGGCAGATAGAATAAACAAAGCCATTGGCAAGTAAAGCGCTCAGTACTGTGCTTGACATACAGCATGTGCCAGTAATTTTGACCATTATTATTGTTTGATGTTATCCCAGTTTTATAGATGAGGAAGTCCTATATATAAAAGAATTAACTAACATCAGATTAAAAGATACTTTCTTGGGCAAAAGACGTCTTCCTGGAGAAGCTCTGAGCAGTGTTTTTCTTCCCTTTCGATGAGAAAACTGGATTCAGATTCCTCCCTTTCCTTTTTTCAGAGATGATGTTCACTGGCCAGGTGTCTCTTCTATCTCCTGGAGCCTACTTTCTATTGGGGGAAATAGAAGAGGAGTGGCAGACAATACAAAAAAATTTTTTTCATCTTTATTTATTTTTGAAAGAGAAGGAGTAAACATGAGTTGGGGAGGGCCAGAGAGAGAGGGAGACAATCTGAAGCAGGCTTCAGGCTCTGAGCTGTCAGCACAGCACCCAATGCTGGACTTAAACTCATGGACCATGAGATCATGACCTGAGCTGACGTTGGACGCCTAACTGACTGAGTCACCCAGGTGCCCCAACAGTACAAAATATTTTAAAAAGCATAATAATTTTTTATAGTGATGAATGCTATGAAGACAGTAGGACCAAGCTGTGATCCAGATCCTGGGGCCAGGCTCTTTGAGCTAGGGCAGTCCGGGGAGTCTCTGAGGAGGTGCTGGGTGAGTTGAAAGCTCTGGCCACTGGAAGGCCTGGGGATATTCCTGGCGGAGGAAAGTGCCTGGAAGAGAGAGGAAGTGAGCTTGTTGCATGAACAGAAAGCAGGCCTGTGTATCTGAAGGGCAGTGAGCTGTGTTGGAAAGTCTTGGAGCCATGATAGTGAGTGTGGATTTATTATAAGAGCAATGGGACAGGACTGAAGGGTTGAATATGATTCTACACAAAGTAAATGAAAAGATTCAACGAAAGTATGATGTGAATTACCGAATGAAAAAAAGAAGAATAAAAAAAGAAGGGAGGTAAACTTTCTATAAATATTTTTGTCAAAAAGTGAGCGTTTTATAATGCCAACTTCAGCATTTGACTTTGCATTTTCTTTTTTGTTTTAATTTTTCTTACACATGTATTTGTTTTTTAGTGAGAGAGCAGAGTGTGGAAAGGGCAGAGAGAGAGGGAGGGAAACACAGAATCCGAAGCAGGCTTCAGGTGCTGAGCTGTCCGCACAGAGCCTGACCTGGGGCTTGAACTCACAAACTGTGAGATCATGACCTGAGCCAAAGTCAGACACCCAGCCAACTAAGCCACCCAGGGACCTCTGACTTTGCATTTTCTAAACCCTTCTTGGCTAATCCAGATTCTTTGGAAGCCATTTTAAGCCCCACCTTTGTTGCCAGCTCTTTTCAAATCATTCTCCACCCCCCCCCCTTTTTTTTTTCATACGTTCATCCCTTATTCTTTCCTTGTTCTGTTCTTTCTTCTCTTAGGGCAGTCTTTGTTATTCTGGACTTTTCCATTGCACTTTCAGGAATGCTACCTACAAGGCAGATTACACGATCATTCTAATATTTAGAGTCGTCACCTTGGCATTCAAAAGTAATCGGTTTATCCATCTTGTAATCCATCAACATCAAGTGCCTTTTGTGGCCAAATTCTGCACCCATCCTCTATCATGGTGATAATTAAATGAGCAATTCTTGTTTTGTTAAGAGTGCCCCACGTATGAGTCTTTTGAGAACTGCTTTAGAACTTTATAATTTTTATGAAATTTTTACTACTCTCTGTGGGACCTCCACGGTAAATCAGAGCTTCCTCAGGAAATCTCAGACAGCAAAACACATATACTGTCTGGGTCTGGCTGCCGTTAGTTCCAGTTTATTCCAGCTCCTCTTCAGACAAGCTTTTCGTTTTCCTCAATAACCAGCTGTTTCTCAGAGACTCTTAGAGTGGGGGACCTGGGAAGTGTTTTGAATCTGAGATTCTGGGACGCCTTTATGGGGGTACAAGAATCCTCCTGGGCAGCACAGTGTTGGTATTGGGGAAATGGGACCCTGAGGGCTCCCTCACTCATCGGTACATTGACAAATAGAGAAAGATAGCCTTGTGATAGAGAGAAAAAAATCTCAGAGGGGAAAGGAATAATAAAATCATGCTGCTTTATGGTTTGTCCATCCAAAAAGCTTTTAAGCCATCTCTATAAAGGTGGATTCACTTAATGTGTGTTCTGCATTTCAGGCATCATTGTGTGGTAAGTGGTGTAAATTTAGCCTCTTTAAGCCTGATCTCCTAGGGGTTGAGTTTTAAGCATTGGAACTTTATTTGAAAGGACTCTTATCGATTGAGCTTTTATTTGGTCCCTCCTTACTAAAGAGAGGTACTAAATAATGGTTTGGCCTCCCTGTTCGTTTTTCTTTCTTTTTTTTCTTTTTAATTTTTTTTATTTCACTTTATAGGTCTCTCTCTCTGCCCCTGTTTTCCACCTTCTATTTCTAACTGTTCTGCTTAAAAAGACTAAAGTGGTATGAGAGAGGGGAAAAAAGGGAAAGAAAAATCAACTGTCACATTGTGAACATAATTGATTCAATAAATAACGTCTTTCAATTCCCAAGGCAAACCTCAAAGTCTTCACTTATGTCAGTTAGTGATCAGCTCAGTAAGTGGTGGCGTTCTTAATTTAGACGGATGGGGAGAGTTCACCGGTGCTCACTTCCTAAGGAGGGAGTGTGCTTTTCTGGTTTTAAAGACACACCACCCGATTTATGGGTCTACTCTGCCAAAAGATGGTTGGAACGGAATTATTGTGGCCATTTTTATTCTTTCTGAAAATGGAAGGAAGGCATTAAATTATTGTTCATGGTTTTGCTGAAACAAACAAACAGAAGTAAGGGAAATAAAATCTCCTAGACTGTATGCTCCATGAGGGCAGGGACTTTGTCTTGTTGGTTCACCATTTAATCTCTGGTGCACACAGTAGGTGCATAATGTTTGTTAAGTGGATCTGTTGATGAATGAATGAGAGTAGAATGAGTGTGCTTCAGATCTTAGGGTAAGAATTTGAGTACATTTCGTTCCACTGGTAGTTTCACCCCACCCCCTTCATTTTCCCTCTAATTCTTTGTAGGACTGCAGCATGTACCTTGTCTTCCAAAATGACTAAGGAGGACTATTCCATCCATTCCCAGAGTGGCAGAGCTGGAAGGGATCTTGGAGGTGGTGTCAGCCTGCCATTTACAAGTTCTAGTGGATGAATCAGTGGTGCTTCAGAACCACATCTGGAAATCCTGGTTGTGTGGGCCTCAGCAGGGCTCGGGAATCCGTGTGTGCCTCTGTGAGTTTCCCTGCCAGCTCTGGTGCACAGCTCTGCTCCCCGTCCAGCCTCGCTGTCCTCTAGCTGTCCCATCTCAGTTACTCCTTGGGAAAAGTGACTCACCTAAGTACCCAGCAGAATTCCTGGCAGGGTTGTGGCCAGGACCCACCTTTTTCTACCCTGATGGCAGTGCTCCTGGTCTTGGAGCTTGCTGCTCTGGTTCACCCCACCCTGTGCTCCTCAGCATTCTGTCAGCATCTTTTGATGCATCTTCTTGCAGGACAGTGGCAGTGTTTGTGGCGGTGGCTAGCCACGATCTAAAGGACCATCTGAAACCTCAAGGGACCATTATATTTTGTTTTGTATACTTTGGTACTCAGTATATTTTATGGTCTTCTCTAGAGGTCGCCTCCCCCCGACCATAGTGCAGAATAAATCCCTGGTGGGAAGCCCCTCTCTTTGTCTTGTAGCTCACTCAGTGTTCTCCAGACCTGCCTGATCAAGAGAATCACGTGGGTGCTTGTTAAAGGTGCAGAAGTCTGGGGCCTGCTTGAGCCCTATTAAATCAAAGTTGTTTGGGAGGGGATTGGGGACCTGTGTTTTAAGTTAGTGTGGGTCATTACTCTTCCCTGTAAACTACTTTCCCGTCTCTGAGAACAGTGACTTCCATTTCCCCAGATCTAGCTCTGACTTCCTTAAAACCTTAGTTCATAATTACACCATCCCTCTGTCCTTCTTTCTGAAGATTATCTTCTGGTTCACGGAACTTGGTCTTAAAGGAGTAAGGAGAGAATATCTGCTTTCTTCCTTCCTCCAGGGTCGATTTTGACTGGCAGGTGGCATGTGCAGTCATGGAGCGAGCACATGGGAAGGGCCAGGGAGCCTCTGAAGCCCGAATAGGGTGCCTGTGTTCTTTCCCTGCTTTATTGCTCAATGGATGTGTGACTTTGGGAAAATTACTTAAACCTCTTGGAGTTAGTGTTTCTTCATCTGTAAAATGGGGGAGTAAGAATCATACTTGTTCGGGGGTTTTGTGTGTATTAGACAAGGCGTTTGAGGCCAGTTCTCTGGACACAGACTCCAAGATGGAGGCTTTTGTGCAGAGGGTTACTGGACAGGGCCTTCAGGAACAACTCTTCCAGGGGAGCAGGGGAGATAGGATTACACCGGAGGTGAATTTGAACTGTGGTAATGTTGCAGTGAAGGTCTCAGCTGATCCTATGGGGACTTCTAGACACGGAGTGCCCTTCACCTGTTTCTGGAGTTAAGGGAAGAGGGCTGGGCTGTTAGACCTCTATGTGCACCAGTCCTTGGATGTGGGCTGTCCCTGGAGAGGGGACGTGACGTGAGATTAGGCAGCTCCCTTTGGCAGACAATGGCTCTGTACCATCAGCGGCATGCAGTGCCGGCAGGTGGGGAAGGGGTGCCGAGGGGCTGGAGGGTGTCCGTGGTGCTACTGCCCAGGATGGTGCTCGTGAACCCTGAGCAGCCAGCGTAGTGCATTTGTAAGTGCTCAGTAAACACTAATTATTCATTATTATTCCAGCCCTGGTAATGTCACTCAGCTGGACCACTCTCAAGAAGCTACTTAGTTCTCTTGGACTGCTTCCTTATGTTTAAAATGGAGATTCTAAACTCTTCTGTGCCCTCTTCCCTTGAGTACTTCTGAGCACATATAGAGAAAATGTATGTGAACTTGGTGAGAAAAATATTATAAAAATGTAAGGTATGACCATGAGCCCAGTTTCCTGAAATGAGTATATGGCCATGACTTGGATTCCTTGGAGGGAAAGGGCTGTGATAAATGTAAAAGTGCTTGTGGCATTTTGATTTTTCTTTCTTCTCTCTCTATCTCTAGGGAATTAGAATAATGGAGATGCTGCTAAAGGAACAGTGTGGTGCCCCCTTAGCCGAATAAAGGACCGTCAGTGAGTACCAAAAACAAAATCAGAATTCTTTGCTCCCGCCATGTTTTCTGGCTCGGAAGCCCTTGTATTATGCATCAGCCTCCCGGGGCTGTTCACGCTGTACATTTCCCAGTTATATGCAGAGGCTTCTGTCTCACAGGTGTTTCGTTTTCTGTTCATACCTTCATTTCCTTAGTTCTTTGATTTTCAGAGCAGTTTTGTACCACGTGCTGGGTTACAACTGCATTCAAGTTGTTGAAACCGCTTGGCACAATCCAGCCTGATTACGACCTGCGAGGTGCCATAGATGTGTAGACTGTGGCTCAGGATCCACGGAGACTTAATTTTATTGTTCTGGGGACAATGAAAGGAGGGGTTGAAAGCTCTCTTTGAAGTAGGAAGGAAAGGAAGGAAGGGGCGTGTTTTGATTGGCCAGTGAAATAAATGTATTTTGTCAGTCATTTATATACTTCCATGGGTTGGCAATAGCTGCCAGAGGTGCTGTTGAGAAGGGTTCTGACATATTTGAGAATAATATCGGGCTCGGGTAAGGGTGCCTGGAGTGACTAGTGTTGGTCACGAGCAGAGGATGGGAGAAAGACAGCGCTAGTGCTGGAGCACATGCTGTCTCTCGTGTAGGACAGATGCTCCAGGGCTCACCGGTCGGTGGCAGGGGCAGTTCAGACTTCACTTTTTTGTCTTAAGTTTTTATTGTCTACATGAGGAAGGGTCTCCATAGTGGAAAGAGCAGAACACAGTTACTTAAGAGAGAACCAAAGCTTAAAATAAATGAGCGTAATGGATTTGCATCTTACTAAATTTATTGGACTTAAATTTTTAACATGTGAGTGAAGGTAGAACCATTGAGTAAAGCAAACGCTGTCTTGGGTAATTCATCATTACCCCAAATTTCCCTTATGTCGGCCTAAAATTGTAGGACCCCTGGTTGTGTATAAGCAACCTTGGACTCCAGTTGTGATCTGCAATAAGGTTTGAGAACAATTAATGAAAGAAAAAGGAAAATGAACATTTATGTACAACTACTTCAGCATTGAGTGCATGCTGGCCAGATCTATGAATAGATTTATTCATCACTGGGTAGGCTAAATAAGATAATTCTATTTAGCACAAGCACGGCACATGGCAGGTGCTCAAAAAATGTTGAAATGGAATCAAAATATGGTGTGTTCCTACATCCACTCTGCTCTTGGAGAATATTTTTATGAAGCGTATCTGTGAGGCTCACCAAGCACCTGTATTGCTCATGTACTTGGGCGAGGATTCCAACTTACCCTGGAGGGTGGGGTCTAAAGTCAGCTCCAAGTGCAATGAGAGACTGGGAGGGGACTCCACACACTACTATACGTTAGTTTTCAGACTTCAGGTTAATGAATTTGGAATGTCACCGAACATCCGAATCCTCTGGAGGATTTGTCAAACATAGACTGGTGGGTTCCACTCTCAAAGCTTCTGTAGGTCTGGGGTGCAGTCCTAGGATTTGTTGTTTCTAACAGGTTCCCAGGTGATGCTGCTGTTGGTCCAGGGACCATGCTTTGAGAACGGTTGCTCTAAATGAGGTCTCATCACAGAGTGAAGGCATTAAATATAAGAGCACTGAGGAAGCTAATAGCTGGGGTTCTAAATTGTTGTCATGCAATCCCTTGACTTTAGATTAATCAGAGGAATGACTTTTTTGTAGGGTTTTTCCCTAATTTTAGTGTCTCAGCCCCTTATTTAACTGTTTTGTTTTTGTTTGTTTGTTTTTGTTTTTTTACTCTGCTTAAATGTTGATAAGCTCCACACTGGTGTAAAACCACCGAAAAGAACAGAGAAGAGACTCACACCAACTTGTATTTTTGATTTAAAAGTTGTTGGTGAATGAGAAAATTAAACAAGCCTTACCTGTTGTCACAAATACCTGTGTTCTTGGTGGTTTGCCTGTTTTGTTTTTACTGTGCTTGAAAGCTAGCCATGAACTCAGGGCTCTGCATTGTTTCTAAAAGCAGCTTGCCGGGGTGCCTGGGTAGCTCAGTCAGTTAAGCGTCCGACCTCGGCTCAGGTCATGATCTCACGGTTCGTGGGTTTGAGCCCTGCATCAGGCTCTGTGCTGACAGCTAGCTCCGAGCCTGGAGCCTGTCTTCAGATTCTGTGTCTCCCTCTCTTTCTCACCCTCCCCTGTTTGCGCTCTCTCTGTCTAAAAAATAAAAAAAATAAAAAACATTAAAAAAAAAGCGCTACTTGCTCTTCTCTTTCAAGTGAAGTGGTTGAGGTCTAGCTACTCCTAGGAGTTCAGTGAAAGCCAGTTGCATTCAGGGCTTTTAATGCAACAGAGTTTTTGAAGGATTCACCTAATTCCAACTGTTGTAATTCGTGACCAGGTGTCTCAGGGCAGTAAGTGGAAAATAAGGGGAAATATACTTTTACCACATGAATCTACAGTTACTCCAAGTTAGAGCTGAGACTTGAAGGTTTTTTTTTTTTTCAATATCCTTCATTGAAGTATTATTTACATACAGTTAAGTTGACCGATTCCAAGTGTATACAGTTCGGTGAGTTTTGATAAATATGTGTAGTTATGTAAGCATCACAAAAATCGTGACATACACACTTTGTGGCTTTGTGGTGCTGTGTTTTTGCCAACTTGTTGCTTCCCTTTTTTTCTTGACTATGACAAAGTTTTGGCAAGCTTGAAATGTGCCCATTTTAATGGAACTTCTTCTGTTTTCAAAATTGGGTCTACAGGAAATGGGAGAATGGTTGCGAGTTGGGAGAACTACTGTTTTCATGAGCAGTAAAATGCCGCATTAAAAGGAAGGGGGGCAGGTATCTGGGTAGGCTGTAAAAGTAGGGTCAGTCCGTTTTTGCCTTCAGGCCAAACCCAACCTACTATCTGCTTTTGTAAATAAAGTTTTATTGGAACACAGCTATGTCTCTGGCTTTGTCAGGGCTAAAACAGCAGAGTGAATAGCTGTGACAGAGAGCCCTTCTCCAGCAAAGCTTAAAATATTTATTGTCCTTTAAGAAGAAGCTTTCTGTCCTGTAGGTTGTGAGTGTGTCTTCTCCTAAATTAAGACCAGGGAGCCTGGTAGTTTAGCCTTCTTTACATTGCCTTTGATCATATTTTGCCTATATTCCAAAGTTAATAATGTGACTATTTATCTGTATTAGCTTTACATCACCACGTGACCAACTTTATTCTAAGGCATAAATAGGATTGAAATGATCACAACAGTGAAGTTAAAATACCAGCAGTGGTGCTCATGACAATTGCTCATGAAGCTCCAGTGCCCAGGTGTGATGGAGTAGATACTAAGCATTTTGTGTAGCAGATGAAGGAGCAGCACTGGGACGTGGCCGTGGTCTAGGAGCTGGGTATAGTCAGTGTACTCAGTTTGGCAGTTTTGGAATTTTGCAGTTCTTAAAAACAACAACAACATTCCATGGGGTTTGCATGAATGTGCCTAGGGAAACATGATTTAATGTTTCTGTATCCTACCACATTCGCATTTGCATAACTTACATTCACATAGAATGTGAACACCTTGTGTATGGTGCCCAGTCCCAAAGAGACTCCCCAGAACTCTCTGGCCCATGTGTCCACATCGGCATTTGAAAATTAGAAAGCTTAGAAGGTAATTTTATCATGAGCCAAAATGGAGGCACCTATATCTCACTAAGCAATATGCTTGCGGTGTTTGTGCTGACACATCCGTTTGATAGATTTTTGATTTCCTGTCATTTTTGAGTAAAACAAATAGCCCTGATATCTGTTTGTTCTTGCCGCTGGCAGTTGGGAGCCGGGGCTGGGTGAGGTTTGATCACATAGCAGAGTTCTGTCTCGCCCGAATGATGAAGACCTCCGTTTTAGCTGTATTCTTAACTCCCCTTTGAACCCGCTCCTCGGGGTAGCTGGATTTAATAAAATAAGGTGCTAGCTTTGTTTGAGGATCATTAGGAGGCAGAAATGCAGTTTCTTCCAGAATTATCCATAGTGATAAAATTGAAGTGACCCTTAAGACTTGCTTCAGAAAAGAGGCAAATAAGTATTGATGGGTGAGACCTGTTTATTAGGCGATAAAGCCTACTTGCTTTCTCTTGCAGGGGCCCTGTGTTGTCCTATTTTGCTCAAGAACCGCTTCTTGACCACAACCCGTGACTGATGCAGTTTTTGAAATTCGAGTTTAAGGATACACTGTCGGCAGCTTAAAGAAGAGGAGACCCTCCTTCCGGGACCTGAAATGATATACCCCCCTGGAGCCTCCCTCAGATGTGGCACTCGTGGGCGTGAGCCCTTCTAGCTGGAGTTTTATGGCACAGTCTCATTATGATTTACAAATAAAGGGGAAAAAAACCTCTAGAAGGCGACGTCTGCCCTTCTTCAGGATGTCCTGCTGATGGCCTGGTGACCGTGTCAGGGAAACCAAGGACAGGCTGGAGGTCTGGTGGGTGGTGTTTGTGCCCATTTATTATCGGCCTCATTGGTCATGGGATTCACGGGAAGATCCTGGGGTGGATAAAGGAGTTAAACCTGATACCTGACGCATAGGTGGCTTACAACAGAAGAGAATAGACCAGGCCTGTGTTGAAGCCAAGCCACACTTAGAGTACTGTTTGATTCTCAGAAATTGGGAGCATTTGATGTCTACGCATAAGTACTACTTAGCTGCCACCAGTAGAGCTTTTATAATGGAACCTGTCCGCCGCGTGGTTTGGTCTTCTGAAAGAACATGGGATGGAGAGTGGAAGGAAGGGGTGACTTTGGCATTGTGTGATATGGAGTGCATATCGTGAATCTCTCTGTGTTTCCCTCACAAGTGGGGCTACCTGGACACAGATGTTCTGTGTAGTGATGATTAGACACAGAAGGGAGTTTAGTATGAAAAGCACCTGTTTGGAATTTGACAGAACAAGCGTTACCACCCTAATTTTCAATTTTTCTAAAGCTCCTTCTTTTTCATAGTCCAGCGAGGTTATAGAATTAACCTTGTGAGGTTGTTGGATGGATTTGAGGTCGTGTATATAGACTGCCTAGTACGCTACCCGTTGCATAGTGGAAGTCTGGTACACAGACACCCTTACTCTGTGAAACCATTTTGAGAATGTACTTTTCAAATCTAATATAAGGTAGTATTCCTATTTGAAAATTAGGTGACAGTAGTTTGCATTTGCTGTGATTGGAAGCCAAAATATAAGTGCGCACTACCTAATAGGAAGCTTGAAGAGAGGCAGTCACTTGGAATTCATCTGCTTAAGATAAAAATTGGGCCATTATGGGAAAGTCTTGGGGAAATTGTTCTTTTTTTTAATATTTGAAAAATGTTCCATTTAGTGCAGTGATGACTATGAAAGCAATTTTATTTTTTAGAGAAGCCTGCCATCGTGAGCCTCCTCTTACTGTATTTGAGCTGTTTGTGCTGCTTGAGTTCTGTCTCTTAGGATAATCTCTCCTCGTTTTCTTAGTGTCTCATTCTTCAGGTGTGTTGAGGAGAAAATGAATGGTAGAAACCAGAACAGAACTTTGACTTTCTTTTCCAGTTTGTCAGTGGCATTTGGTAGGCTTTTAGAATAATAGCCCATTTTAAAAAATAAGAGGCGATGTAAATGATCACAGAGGTGAGAGGTTAGAAATCCGTACAGCACTGAAGTCAACTTAATGCGTCCTATCCATCAACCTGCGTCCTCTGAAGCGGGCGTTCATTAGAATCACCTAGAGCTTCATGTGCTCCTGCTGCCGAGGGAATCCGAATCCCGGGGATTCTGGGTGGAACGCAGGCATCCCTACTTTTTAAAGCTCCTTATGTGGTTTCAAAAGGTAAGTAGGGATGAGAACACTAGAGTGAATTCTTGGTGATTTTCAGACATTATCTGATTTCTTAACACCTCTGAGGTAGAAAGGATCTTTGTAGCAAGGATTTTTGTTAGAAATACAAAACAGTGGGGTGCCTGGGTAGCTCAATCAGTGAAGGGTCTGACTTTTGGTTTCGGCTCAGGTCATGGTTCATGAGTTTGAGCCCTGAATCAGGTTCCACACTGACAGTGCGGACCCTGCTCAGGATTCTCTCTCTTTCTCTGCCCCTCCCATGCACTCTCAAAATAAAGAAATAAACTAAAAAAAAAAAGAAAGAAATTGAAAGAGTGAAACAGAGGCTGAAGTTTTGCGAATTCCTTGAAACCAGAGTGGCCAACACAAATGGCTTTGGGGACCTGGCAGGTGATCTGGTGAGTCAGGCAGGCTGGTGGCCCCCGGGGACCCTCAAAACACACACCTGTGTCAAGGTGGACAGTTGCCGCTCAGCTCTCGAACACTGTTGCCACGCGGCTGGTTTTTCTAGTTACTCTAATTTCCAGTTTTATAGGAAAAGACAACTTTTTTTAAAGAAAAGAATTCTCCCAATTTTTTACATGCTGGCAGTAATTCAGAACATTGTTTACAACATCGTGCTGGCCAAACAAAACATGTTTTCCAGTAGTTTCCAGCCTCTGCCTCAAGAATGTTAAGGCCCAGCCTAAACCTCCCAGCCAATTTTTAATTGATCAGCATTTCCTCATTCTGAACGGAAGCTACGTTCTTCCTCTTCTCCAAGAGTACTTGGAGATGTACTTTCCCCCCATTCCCAAGAAGTCCTCTGGACTTGCTTCAGACACTTCTCCTCGCTCAGTGTTTTTTTTTTTGTTTGTTTGTGTTTGTTTTTGTTTTTTTTAAAGCCCTCTGCAGGCATGCATTGCTTCAAGCTTCACATTGTAGGGGTTAGAATTCTTATGCTCTTTTTCACATTAATTAGAGCTTGTTAGAATTTATTTTTATAATATGTCAGAATCCTTTTCCTGTGAGAAAACATTCAGAAATGTCAAAATCAGGAGCACTGCCTTACCGGGCATAGTAGGAACACCTGAGGGAAGGGGTTAGGTCACAGCTGGAGACCTAACCTCCTGACCGGGTGTGGCTCGGCCTACATCCCAAGGCAGTGATTTTGTCCCGTGATGTCCCACACTTCTCCTTGTACCAGAAATCCTCCCGGGGGGAGGTGTGCTAAAGGCAGGTCCCCAGGCCCTTCCCCGAAGATTCTGATTCTTGAAACTTCATTTGGGACTGAAGAGATCTACATTTGAAAGCAAGTTCACCAGATTCAGCTATGCTGTTCCACGGAGCATATTTTGAGAAACACTGACTTCGGGACAGCGTTTTTGCCCTCCATGTCTCCTACCATGCAAAAAAGGTTTTGCAGTCAGTGGGCGCACTGACCGTACAGTTGACCATTCAGGACACAACATAAAGTTCTTATGCTGAGGTAAGCTGACTTTAGCTATCCTTATGTGATGAAGGTGCTTTTACCACGAAAGGGCTTTTACGATTTCAATCATGTGGATGAAAAAGGGTGCTCTATTCTTTTTATATAAATTGCTTTGTGTATTTTATAAGCAGTGGATGTGTAGTAACATCCCTTTTTCAGACGTTGTAGGGTGCCTGGTGAGACAAGTCAAGGTTATTCAAGTTGCACGTCATTTTTTAAATTTTAATCATTTACCTTGTAACAATTTAGTATAGATTTCCCTGCTTTCACAAACAATCTACTAAAAATAATGAAAAAAATGAAGGTCATCACTTATGTTTTTCACTCTTTCAGGTCCTATTTGGGTGTTTAAAGCCCTTACCGTGAATGGCTCTGCTCTTTGAAATCTGCACTGGGTTTTGCAGTGTCTGTTCACTCACTGTGACGTGTTGTCCTTTCTCTCTGCTGTTCACTCTCACCTGCCTCTAGGAACCTTCATCTCCTTCTTTATGGGGCTGGGAAATCATGTCATTGCATACTGTATGTCCAGTAACAGTAAACAGGACCTAAACGGGGCTTTGAGAAACATTTTTCTGAGGACAGTGAAATGAATAAACTTTGCTGCCTTGACCTGGTGATGTTATTTTACCGTAACTTCCTGATCCTCAACTACAGTTGTCAATTCTTTGTCCTCCAGGTAAGTGAGATGTTGCTGCACATGCTTTCTTTTGATCTAGAAGCCATTGTCTCCCTCAATTGTGTTAATGTTTTTATATGTACAGTTGTATAATGTGAAACATAAGTAAATTAAATTCAAATGAGCATTTCTCAGGCCACGTTTTTGTGCGGTATGAAGTATTTTTGATTCAGTGTTATTGTGGTTTTGAGCTCTAAGTGAGTAGTAAATTATGAAATTCAGTCCTGTAGACATTCTGAAATAAAGTTTGTTATGACTAATACTTTTGCATGAATTTTGCTTTCTTGGGGGGTAGCCCTTGACTCAGCAGGGCTTGTGTTTCTCACTGGTAGTGATGATCCCAGCTTTCGGCAACAGCCCCAGATGAGGCTGTTCTACTAACCATATGATGTTAGCTCCCTGCTTTCCCCAAGGTGAGTCACTGAACCTTCTCTAAGCAATAAGCAGTAGCTACTTTTATTGGGTGACCTGAGCAGGCTTTCTGCCAATGGAGCCAAGGTCCAGGGTGGACAGAGGAGAATTGAAGCATGAACAGCAGCATGAAGTCATGTGATCCCCCGGAGGGAGGGAGGCAGCTCCTCGTTGACTTGGGAGGCTCAGCTCTCTTCTGGACTTTGTTTCCATGAAGTTTCCATGAGATCCGTTCCCTTGTCTGCTTTTTATCTCGGTATATTTGAGTGGCTTTCTGTGCCTTGTTTCCACAATGCCTTGTCCAAGCCCTGTTGATATCTTTCTTTTGTTGGAGCCTAGGTGCCTTAAGGGGTAGAGTCCTTAGTTCAACCAGCATTTACTGGGCGCCTGGGTGGCTCAGTCGGTTGAGCATCTGACTTCGGCTCAGGTCATGATCTCATGGTTCGCGAGTTTGAGCCCCACATTGAGCTCTGTGCTGATGCCTAGCTCAGAGCCTGGAGCCTGTCTTCAGATTCTGTGTCTCCCTCTCTTTCTGAACTTCCCTGCTCACACTATCTCTCTCAAAAGTAAATAAGACATTTAAAAAATCAAAAAATAAAAAACAACAACCAGCATTTACTGAACACCTATTACATTCAAGAAAAAAGCAGGATTTATCTCCTTTGGACTTGATCCAGGGGTTTCTAGGAAGCTTGCACTATCATTATATGGACAGGTGGCAGCAGTGGGTATTGATGGTAAGACCAGACATACGTGCCTCCTGAGTAAATCAAACGATGATTGCTTATTTAAAATATGCCCTCTACCCTCCAAAAAACTCAGCCCAGGACACACAGTGGGGAGATCAGCACATAACTGTATAGCTTGGTGGCCCTGAAGCCTCACCAGCGTGTTGCACGTTTGTGGGTGATCCTGTCTGAATGAGTGAGGGGCATATCATAAGAAATGAAGATATCTTTTGGAAGATAACCAGTTTTTTCTAGGATCAGCCTTAGATAGAGAAGGGTGGAGCTGCCTGCACGAGCCCGCCTCCTCATCTGAGCCACATGGAAACTTGACATTTCATAGTGATTGCTGGGTGCAGGATATTCAGGCATAAATATCTTTTCCTTCTAGACTTTTCTATGACAGCCTGATCCAAGCACACCCCTGAATTCAGGGTTGCAGGATCAGCATAGTGTTTTCCTGATATCTGGGTGGGGCCTGCTCACCAGTGTGGACGAATCCTGCAAACCCCAAAGCCTGCACACCAGCATTGGACAGACTTGGGCAGGTAGAGAGGTTGAATCCTAAGAATGACAAACCCAGTATGATGGGTGCTTGGAATAGAAATTATCTTCACTTATTGAAACAATTTAGAGAAATTTAAAATGTGATATTTAAATGTTTACATGCAGTATTTCTTGCACACCTTGACTGCCAGTCGGAACCCTCTGGGTAACTTTAAAACATACTGATGCCTGCGTCCCAGCCCCAGAGTTTCAAGATTGTAGCGCCGGCATCAGGATTGTATAAAGCTCCCCAGCTGATCCTGAAGCCATGGGTGGAAATTCCTACAACCTCTTCCCTGAGTGGGAGCCATTAAGAAGCGAGCAGGAGGAAGCATGGTAATATGAGACGTCTCCCTTCTAGTGATTTGCCTGTAGGACTTCAGAAAACTATAATTCACCATCCAAGAAAAGAGTGCTCCGATGTCTTTTCAATGCTTGTGGGGGAAACATGGTCCTAAAAATACTCTACCATGTGTAGTTTGCTTTGTTGTAATCAAAAGTGTGAGTTGCATTTGTTGGAACAGAATCCAATGCAGAAGAAGGATCCCAGAATAACTCCAGACCCTTGCGTGGCTCAAAGAGTTAACCTGAGTAACTGCACTTGCAGACCTGAAATTGTAGCTCTCCAAGCTATGGACAGGCGTGCTGGGCAGGAGGCGGCAGAGACAAAATAGCAGCCACCATCCTGTTAAATTAAACTCCGTGGAGCTATTCTCCAGCATTCTCAGAGAAGGTTAGAGCCATTTCGCGCCTGCCATCTGTTAGGCTGCTGATGGAATCATTACTTCTTTGTGTTGGTGCCAGGATGAACTTTTAGATCCGATGACGAAGGAGCAAATGCTAACCGTTCAGTTGTATGCTTTGGTTTTCTTATTTTGAGTTTAGCTGGCCCCCTAAATTCACAAGTCCACCAATTGTGCCAACAGTCGAAATTCCCTCATTGCCATTTTTTTTTTTAGAGGTTTAGGGGAGATTTCTGGACTGAAGCTCCTCTGTTATTTATATTTGTTTAAGGATGTAATCTTTCATCTAGTCAAAAGCAAAGTCATTCTTGTCAATCTGTCAAAAATTTTTTTTTCTCCCGGCCCCAGGGTAGGAAGTTTACATAAAGCACCCAGAAATAATCTAATGGATGACTTAACCCTGAGTCTAGTCATTGTCATTGGAAACAGGATATGGGGCAAGGAGAGGGAGAAAGAAAGGGGAGAAATCTATCAGGGTTATATCTACCACTGAGCAGGTTAGGGTGACCATGAGGAGAATTTGGTTGTCTGATATCCTCTTTTACAAATGACATTTTAGGGAATTAGCGGATATAGCATGGAGGTTTAGAGCTTCAACTCATGTGTTGCCCCCCCCTCCCTCCACATAGATATAGAAAAAAACATTTCGTGCAGCTTTCTTCTAGAATCTTGGTGATTGGATCTAAAGACTTTGGAAAACTTGGAGTTACTTCTGAGGCACTAGATGGCTACAGTTTTTAATTACAGTTTTGAATCGGATTAAACGATGCATCAGATTACAGTTGGAACTATTCTAGTATAGAGAGTCATCTCTATGTGTGAAGTCAGAAGCTAGCATTATAACTGTTTCCTTAGGTGTTAATTGTCCTGTCAAGTGCTATGAGAACCATTTCTTCCTGGAAAAAAAGTGCTAACAATGTTTTTGTGCCTTAACAAGGCAAGGATTTTACAGAGAAGAATTGGGGAAGAGCAGAGTGTCAGCAAGGCATTTATTTCCCCCCTGATCTGCCTCTGAAACCTCTTCCTGGGGATTGTCACTTGAAATTTTCCTAACAGGCTATTTGTACCCTGGGGAATATATAGTCATCTCTTTGAGGGATGTATGAAGCCACAAGGCACATGGCAGAATGTTCCTCTTAGAGCCTTCCTTTTGCTCAAAGATTTGTGGGGAACATTGTTTTTATTTTAAAAGAAACATTTAGCCATATAACATTGTATAATGTAAAATTGGAATAGATCCTTAATTAAAAAAAAAAATAACAAGACTTTACGTCCTTTTGCTCGGAGCATTGCTTAGTATGCTGCCTAATACATAGCAGGTGTTATATTAGGTTGAATCTAATGGAGATACCGAAGAGTGGTAATTACACGTGCTTCAGCCTGCTACAGGTGCCTGCAATTAGCACATCCCAAATGCTCGAGGGCTGCCTTCTGCTAGTGAGAGTCCCATTCCTCTGGAAACATTGGAGAAGCCCTCATTGGAGGCCTCTCCAATCCCTGGGAATTCCCAGAATTCCCATGTCCCTCAGAGTTGGCCTTGAATCCCAGAAGTGTGGCCCTTGCCTGCCAATATCCTACGGTACAAAATGGAGCAAATATCCTGGGCATAACTTGGGCAAGCCTTGCCATCAGGGGTATCACGGCTTATGTAGAGGGATGAGTTAATATACAGCTCTTAGTTGTTGGGGAGGTACATAAGTAGGAAGAGTATTTTTTTTAAATATTAAAGTTCAAATTACTTTTCTCTCGTTTGTTGTAAGGTAGTCATGTTTCCTCTTTTGTTAAGAGAAAACACTGGTCAGGCACATGTTGTTTGTCAATATGTTTTTGACATACCGTTTTCCCCTAGATGGAGGCAGGTCAGATACACCTATATAAATGCCACTTTTCTAACCAGTCTGCCTACAGTGCTTGCTTAAGTCAGGGTGTTCGCTAAAGTCCATGAGAAGGGGTATAATTAATCTTGATGGGGTCAAATAACAAACACAGGGAAAAAATTAATGAAGCGGTGTTTTGATTCTTGATTCATGTAATTATAGTGGTGCGGCTGGTTCTCCTATAGTGAAGCTTTTACCATTTCCAATAATAAACGTCTTTTCTGATTGTATTCTCTCAGATACGTTTTAACTGTCATCTTGATGGAAATTACATGGCAGTTGCCAGCAGAAATAACCTTTAGTTTTATTTACAAAACACACATATTTCTATTGAGAATACCAACGAAGGTAGTACCTCAACTTCTTTGTTGAAAAACCTGTCCTGGTCAGATCTGAATTTCCTTTCACAAAAGTGAAATATGACCATCTATTGGGTAATAGATTAAGATGAAAATACCAGAAATCTGAGCATTGATTCAGTGTTCAAATATATCCCAGAAACCTATATTGGAGTCCTGGTTGTGTTATGTCCTAGACATGTACATACATTCTCAGAGCTTTGTTTTGTTCATATGGGAGGGAGTAAACATAGGGCCCATTTTTTTTAGGGTTGTTGAAAGGATTAAGTGAGCTCAAGACATGTAAAAACTGTTGGAACAGTGCCTGGCACATGGTAAACATTCAGCAGTCTCTGGAAGAGATTGTGTTAAGTTGGTGTTCTTTAAATGTTCAGTAGAATTCTCCAGTGAAACCATCTAGGCCTTAAGATTTCTGTTTGAGGGAGATTAAAAAAAATTATTATTTAAATTCATGTTAGTTAACATACAGTGTCGTCTTGGCTTCAGGAGTAGATCCCAGGGATTTATCTCTTACGTAGGACACCCAGTGCTCATCCCAGCAGGTGCCCTTCTTAATGCCCATCACCCATTGAGCCCATCTCTCCACCTTCTTCCCTCCAGCAACCCTCGGTTTGTTCTCTGTACTTAAGAGTCTCTTATGGTTTGCCTCCCTGTTTTTATCTTATTTTTCCTTCCCTTCCCTTATGTTCATCTGCTTTGTTTCTTCAATTTCAAATGTGAGTGAAGTCATATGATATTTGTCTTTCTCTGAGTGACTTGTTTCATTTACAAATGTAGTATTTCTTTAATAGTTGGAGGGCATCAGGGCTGCCTGAATGGCTTAGTCATTTTAAGTGTCCAACTCTGGCTCAGGTCATGATCTCATGGTTCGTGGGTTTGAGCCCCACGTCAGGCTCTGTGCTAACAGCTCAGAGCTTGCTTTGGATTCTGTGTCTCCCTCTCTCTCTGCCCTTTACCTGCTCTCGCTCTGTCTCTCTGTCTTTCAAAAGTAAATACACATTAAAAAATGTTTAAATACTTGGAGGGTGTCAAATGTTCTATTTCATTTTGGGTGAGTGTGGTAGCTTGTGTTTTTGAGGAATTGGTCCATTTTATCCAAACTGTCAAATTTACATGTGTAGGGTGTTCATAAGATTTTCATATTAACCTTTTGATGTCTGCTTAGTCTTTAACGATATGCTCTGTTTTATTCCTGATATTGGTAATTTGTGTCCTTTCTCTTTTCTTTGTCAGTTTCTGGGTGTTTGTCAGTTTTATTCATCTTTTCAAAGAATTAGCTCTTTATTTCATCGATTTGCTCTATTGCTTTTTCTGGTGTGTTTTACAGATTTCTGCTTTTTATTATTTCAGTTTTCATTTGTTTGGGGTTTATTTTTCTCTTCTTTTTCTAGGTCTTCAGATGGGAACTTAGATTATTGTTTTGAGACTTTTTCACTTTTCTAATGTATATATTTAGTGCTATAAATTTCTGTCCTAGCACTGGTTTAACTGTGTCTTACACAATTTGATTTTATTCCATGTAATATATTTAAATTAATTTTATTATATAGAGAGCATGTGTGAGCAGGGGAGAGGGACAGAGGGGGAGAGAGAGAGAATCTCAAGCAGTTTCCTAGCTTAGCAGAGAACTTGACACAGGGCTCTATCCTATGACCCTGGGATCATGACCTGACCTGAGATCAAGAGTCAGATGCTCAATCAACTGCGCCACCCAGGTGCCCAGTGTATTTTAAAAATATCTCTTGAAATGTTATCTTTGACCCATGGATTATTTAGAAGCTTGTTGTTTAATTTCCATTTGTTTGGCTATTTTCCAGCTGGCTTTCTGCTATTGATTTCAGTTTGATTCCATTCTGGTTGGAGAACATGCCTATATAATTTCAATTTTTTAAACATGGTGAGGTTTGTTTTCTTGCCCAGGACATGTAACCTAGCTTGGTATATGTTTCATGGGCACCTGAAAAAGAGTAGATATTCTCCTGTTGGATGCAGCATTCTATAAATGTTGATTGGATCCTGTTGATTGATGGTGGTGTTGAATTTTTCTATATACTTTCTGATGTTCTGTCTTGTGTTATAAATTGTTGAGAGAAGGATTTTGAGGGCTCCAACTACAATTGTAGATTTGTTTATTTCTCCTTTTATTTCTTTTGATCTTTTCTTCATGTATTTTTCAGCTCTTTTGTTAGTACATACACGTTTAGGTTTGAGATATCCTCTTTTTGGCTTAACCCTTTTATCATTATATAGTATCTCTCTTTGTCTGTGGTAATTTTCATTGTCCTGAAGTCTCCTTTAGTTAAAGTGTCTTTAATAGGAATTCCTATATTTTCTTCTTATTAATATTTGCATGATGTATCTTTTTCAATTTTTCTTTTAATCTGCCTTTATGGTCGCATTTGAAGTGAGTTTCTTATATAACAATTGGTCATGTTTTTTAAAGCATTCTTCCAATCTCTGATTTTTAATTAGTGATTTAGACCATTTATATTTAGTGTAATTATTAATATATTAGGACTTAAGTCTTCCATTTTATTTTTTTATTTCTGTTTGTCCTATTTTTTTCTTTCCTTTGGGTTTTTTTTAACATATTTTAGAATTCTTCTATGATTTATCCATATACTTTTCAGTGAATCTCTCTGTATACCTTTTTTAAAGTGTTTTTTCCAGGTATTACACACACACACACACACACACACACACACACACACACACACACACATGTATATAAAATGATGACACCAGTGAACATTCACTGGTGTCATCATTTTACCAGTTGAATGAAGTGTAGAAACCTTATGTCCCTTTATATTCCTGCCTCTTCATGTTTATAATTAATTAACTTAAATATTTCTTCTTCATTTAGCTGGAACCATATCAGATAGTGCTATAATTTTTTTCTAAACCATCAAATAGAATTTAAAACATTCAGTAGGAGAAGAAAAGTTTATGGTATTTACCCATATTTTGTTTATTGTGGTCTTTTTTCTTCCCAATATTCTGAAATTTCTTCTTTTATCATTGTTTTTTGGTTTAGAGAACAGATTTTTGCTTTTTTTTTTTTAGGGTAGAATTGCTGGAAACTAAGTTTTTTAGGTTTTCATCATCTGAAAATGTCTTGATTTCTCCTTAATTCCTTAAGGATACTTTCATAGGATAGATAGGATTCAGGGTTGGTAGTTCTTTTCTTCTAGCAGTTGAAAATGTTTGTGCCACTTCCTGTGGCCTCCATGGCTTTCACGGGAGAAATCCCCTATTTTTCTCCTATAAGTATGGTGTCATTTTCTTCTAACTGCCTTTTTTCTTTTTGTCTTTAATTTTCTAAAGTTTGGCTATGTTGTGTTTTGATGTGGATTTCTTTGGGCTTAACCTGTTCGGTGTTTGCTCAACTTCTTCAACCTGTCAATTTATGTCTTTTGCCAAATTTGGAAAGTTTTCAGTCATTTCCTCAAGTGCTCTTTTTAGTATTTGCCAGTCTCCTTCTCTTCTCCTTTGGAACTGTGAAGACATGAATATTAGATGTCTTGTTATTGTTACATAAGTGCCTGAATCTGTTTATTTTTATGTCTTCTGCTTTTTCTCTGTTGTTCAGATTGAGTAATTTCTTTTACTATATCTTTCAGTTTATGATATTTTTGAATTCCTACACTATCCTTTTAGCTCATCCTTGGAGTTTTTTTACTTTGATTATTATGTTTCACAGTTCTGAAATTTCTAACTGGTCTTTTTTCTGTTGTCAAACAGGTTTATATTTGCTCACTGAAACACTTTCATGGTTACTTAAAAATATTTGCCAGATAATTTTAATGTCTCTTTCATCTTGGTGTTGGCATCTGTCAATTATCTTTTGCTTTTGTTTTGAGATCTTTCTGGTTTGTGATATGATGAATAATTTTTTATCAAAGTCAGAGCATTTGGGGTATTATGAGATGCTCGATCTTGTTTAGACAGTGTATTTTAACTGGCTTATTCTGATACTACTTCAGCAGAGGAAAGCGGGGGGGTGCTGCCTTAATAATTGTCACATATGGATAAAAATTCTACACCTGGTCTACATTGGCATCTGAGGATGGAGAGACCTTCCCTGTTACAGTTTGGTCGGTTTGGGGATTCTCACCCTCTACTAGTCCCCACTGGTATTTCCCTGGCTTGGCGGGATAGGGATACCTCATCACCACTCCCCAGCTGGTCTCCAGTGGCACCATGGTATTGATGAATATCCAAATTTTCCACTAGGTCTCCCCTGACACCACCTTCTTAGAGAAGGAGGGAAGCACCTTCTTCCTGCCAGGTGGAAGTTGAAGTCCAGGCCCCTCAAGTAGTTTCCACTGAAAGTCCCAGCTCTCTACTTATTCTTCTCTGACACCATCCTAGCAGAAGAATTGGGAATCTCTGTTAAAGTCCAGTGAGAGTAGAAGTCTAGGCTTCCCACTTGACCTCTGCTGGCATGCGTTGGGGCAGCAGCCATAGTATTTTCTGTAGCATGGAGTACAGTGATTATCTTCTAAGTGTTTTTTTAAATTTTTTAAATGTTTTGTTTATTTTTGCGACAGAGAGACACAGAGCATGAGCAGGGAGGGGCAGAGAGAGAGGGAGACACAGAACCGGAAGCAGGCTCTAGACTCTGAGCTGTCAGCACAGAGCCCGATGCGGGGCTCAAACCCACAAACTTGAGATCATGACCTGAGCCGAAGTTGGAGGCCCAGCCAACTGAGCCACTCAGGCGCCCCTCTTCTAAGTGTTTTCTATCTTGCTAGATGGCCCCTTTCCTGGTCCTCTGCTTAGAAAGAGCAGGATGTTGTTGTTATTGTTTCGTCTGTGCCTGATGACATTTCTAGGTTGTTGGCTTTTCCAGCACTCAGTCTTGCATATGTGAGGCAAAAAGAAAACCCAGGAAACTCATTGCAGTGTTGTTCTTTGGGTCTCTAGTTTCTTAGATGGGTTCCTTCTTTTCCCCATTTTTCTTAGTCTAATCATTTTATGTCATATATAGTGCTCAGGAGTTTTAGTTGTACTACAACTAATTTTTTTGTAAGTTCCATACCTTTGGACTCCTTCCTCTACTTAAGTCCATCTTTCTTTTAAGTCTTAGCTCAAGTGTCATTTATAGGAAACTCTCCTGTCACTCTACATACTAGTCTAGGTTTCCCATTGCACTCTTGAATAGCACTTTGCACTTCTCCTTGCAGTAACTTTGTTCAGTGTCTGTCTCCTCCATTTGATCGTAAACTTCTTTTTTTAATTTTTATTAAAGTTTTTCTTAATGTTTGTTTATTTTTGGAAGAAAGAGAGTGCATGTGGGAGGGGCAGAGAGAAAGGGAGACATGGAATCTGAAGCAGGCTGCAGGCTCTGGGCTGTCAGCACTGAGCCTGACATGGAGCTTGAATTCACTAATCATGAGATCCTGACCTGAGCAGAAGTCATATGATTAACTGACTGAGCCATCCAGGTGCTCCATGATTGTAAACTTATTTTATTTTATTTTTTTAACTTATTTTTTTAATGTTTATTTATTTTGAGAGAGAGAGAGAGAGAGAGAGAGAGAGAGAGAGAGAGAGAGAGACAGCGAGCAAGCAAGCAGGAGCAGAGAGAGAAAATCCTAAGCAGGCTCCATGTTGTTAGCACAGAGCCCTACATGGGGCTCGAACTCAGAAACCACGAGGTCGTGACATGAGCCAAAATCAAGTGTCAGATGTTTAACCAACTGAGCCATCCAGGTGCCCCTTGGCTGTAAACTTCTTGAGGGCAGCAGTTGGTCCCATCTTGAATAAATGAGTGACATTGTCATTTGCAAAATGAGGGAGTTGCAATAGATGAATTTAAAGACCCTTTGTCTCTAATTTATTTTTCTTCTCTTTCCCTCATTCATTCTCCTTTCTCTCCATCTCCCAAATAATTTCCAAAATAGAACTATACAGAAATCTTCTCTTTCTATGCCCTGCCAATTTTGGGTTTTATCATGACAAACAAAATAAATTTGGGTTACAATGAATACGGACACCTTATTATGGTTTTATTTTGTACTTATTTGAATACCAGGAAAGTTTATTTGTCCTGTTAGTAAATATTATCTACTGTATTCCAAGCTTTGTGGGAGGCTGTGGAGATAGAACAGTTCACCAAACAAAGCCCACGTTCTCATAGAGCTTACAGTTGAAGGTTTTTAAAAATATTATTGTTGATTATTTACATATCTTTTGCGAATTGCCTCTCCACATCAGTTGCTTATTCACCTACCACCCTCTCCTTTCCAGGGATTATTTAACCAAGGTTTGCTCAGGAATATGAGACATACAAAATTAAGACAATCCTTTTCACAATTCACTTAGCATCTATTCTGACTTATCAATTCATACATTCAAACAAAAACTTTTTTTAATAAAGGAAGTCTGGGCAGCACAATTATTACTATATTGTTTATACTTTAAACAACTTGAGTAAAACTTAAAAAAGAATAAAGGCCAAAGTGCTTGTGATTTTGGCAAATTAACCTTATATTGCGTGTGTGGCATGACTGTAGAGCAACAATTAATACCATTCATTGCAAGAGGGAATTGAATAGTTGGACTTACTGAAGTCATTTTAACAAGAACCAGTTGCAGTGTTAAGGTTGTTATTGCAAAGGAACCTACCCAGACTTTAACTTGTCATCTTGTTTTATTGTTTTATTTTTATTTTTTTTTATTTTTTATTTTTTATTTTTTATTTTTTTAAATATCTTATTGTCAAATTGTTTTCCATACAACACCCAGTGCTCTTCCCCTTAAGTGCCCTCCGCCATCACCACCACCTCTCTTCTTGATTTATTTTTAATTTCTTTATTTAAATTCAAGTTAGTTAACATACAGGATAGGATTGGTTTCAGGAGTAGAACCTGGTGATTCATCACTGGGTCTATGTATACATGTAACGCCCGATGCTCATCCCAACAAGTGTGCCCCTCAATGCCCATCACCCAATTAGCCCACCCCCTCCACTACCCCTCCAGCAATCCTCAGTGTTTTCTCTGTATTTAAAAGTCCCTTATGGTTTGCCTCTCTCTGCTTTTATCTTGTTTTTCCTTCCCTTCCCCTATGTTTAACTGTTTGCTTCTTGTTTCATTTTAAAATGACACTTAATTTGCATTTCCCAGACATCAGAGGCAGAGATGAGAGGTCCTGCGTGACAAGCGTGTAACATCAGCAGGGGTTTAAAGCATTGCTGCATTTTTATGATGACCTAAAATTCTACTCACTGCAGAGGGAGCTCTCTCATGCTTTCCTATCATGACCTAGTTGGTTATGTTGACCTTAATCTCTCTTATCTGTAGGGGATGTTTTGATTTGTTTACTAAGTGATCCCATATCCATGATCTCATTTAATCCATGAAGCAACTCTGTGAACAGGATAGAAGGTGATTTACACATGAGTAATCCGAGGCTCATAGTGAGTTAAGTGACACAGCCAGTAAGTGGGTGAACTGTAGTTATTGTGTGGCCACATATTTATCAAACCTCAAATGAAATTTCATAGTAACGCCATGTAATGTTAGATCCATTAAAGAGAGTTGCCTGTGTGTCTCTGGATCTATATTTCCTAATTACAAACGATATTACTTATACCCTGTTAGGTAATTGTCATTCCATCTGATTTGCCCATTTCCCTGAGGTGGAATAAATGCTATTGTGACTCACTTGATGTGTTTCTGAGTGTGTTTCAAACATTTCTTGTGAAAAGTCCTGAATTCACTTCCTTTCAAATGACTCCATTTGATTATTCTCTCTCTTTTTTTTTGCTATGATCTTGACTACTTTGGTTCTAGAGCTAGAATTGGTTAGACTGATTGTGATTTTTTTCATCTATAAAATGAGGTAGCATCTGGGAAGCATAGAAACCCAGGCTTGGAAGGGACCTTAAGAACTTAGACTTTTGAATCAGATGGATAACAGAGCAAGTGTTGACTAGTGAGTGTCTGCTTGCTGGATGTGTGATCTGAGGAAGTCATTTAAACACTTTGGCTTTAAGTTTCCTCATTGGTGAAAAGTAATTGAAATTAGTGTGTATTTATAGAATTGTTGTAAATGATTAGCACAGTGCCTGGCATATAGTGACCACTTCAAGAAGAGCCAATAAAATAGATGTTCTATCTGAGAATTCAGAGATTGGTTGGTTGACTTGAAGAATGCTCACCATTTTCCAATAAAACATGCTGACTGATGCCCACATCACCCTGAAAAATCACTGCTAGTGTACCTCATGTTTGTAGTCTTCTGGTCCCAAATGTTGAATCATAGGTTTTGCAAGAGTTCCTTGCATCCTAAATCAGTTCATGCTTATTATAATTACTTAATTAACTGTCATGTAAACTATGTATTAGTTTCCTATTGCTGCTTTAATAAATAGGACAAACCTAGCAGCTTAAAAATAATACAAATTTATTACCTTACTAAGGGTCAGTCTGAAATGGGTTTCACTGGACTGAAATCAAGAGGGTGACTTCCTTCCTGAGGCTCTAAGGGAGAATCTGTCCCCTTCCTTTCCCAGCTTCAAGATGCCACCAACATTCCTTACCTGTGTCTGGCTCCTTTCTCCGTCTTAAGCCAGGAGCATAGTATTTTCAAATTACTGTATGAATTTCCACCTCTCTCTTTCAAGAGGACCTTTATGATTACCTTGGGCTCACCAGAAAATCCAGCATAACCTCTCCATTTCAAGATCATTAATTTAATCATGCCCTTAAAGTCACTTTTGTCCTGTAAAGTCACATGTTCATTCACAGAGCCTGAAGATTAAACTATGGACATCTTTGGGGGACCATTATTTTGCTTACCAGACCTTGGACATTTGAGAGAAGAGAGAGAATGTTGTTATGAAATCCAGTTTCTTGCTTTGGAAAAAGCCATTAAGTTACATTGGAAAAAAAATTGTTTTTGAATTAGATGTGGGTTAGATAGCTGTAATACTTTGGCAAAATTGCGAAAGTCAAGAGGAATTCTACACTTAAATTTCTTCAGAAGTGTCTGTATGTTCTTGCTTCATTTAGAGAAACACACCAAACACCAGAAAATGCTTTATGGTTTTGATTTTTGGAGAAATATAATACAGAAATCTAGCCAATGCACTCATTCACAAAGTAAAGTCCTTGGCTCCAAACCAGAAGACTGGTAAAGGCAAATACATGTAGTTTCATTTATTATAAATTGAAATAAAATATTGTAAATGTGGGAGTACTATTTTTTTTTATATTTTCTCAGTTTAAGATAAAATTTCTCACTTTCTTGGTTAACTTGCCAACTGCCAATCCCAACTCTGTCATAAAAACTATTATTTAACCAAACCACATTCTATTCCCATCCCTCTGTTGTGATATTTTTTTTTACCTCTAGCTCAGAGGTTCTTGACATTTTGGTGGAATCTTGCACCTCTTTGAGAATTGGATGAAAGCTAAGTCTGACCTTGAAGAAAATCCATACAGACTATTTCTTTCTGTCTTTTTTTTTTTTATCTTAGGTACAGAGAGTTGAGTTATTACAGTCTTCAGTTGTTGGTCCATTATCATTTTTAGTTTGTTTAGATCCAACTTCTTATATTTTATTTTGTTTCATGTTGTTTTATTTTCACCTCATCTCTCATCCCCATCTCTACCTCCACCCCACCCATATAGATACAACCATCCTCACTTTTTAAATACTTATCTTGAATAGCTATGTATTATTGGAAGATTAATAGCACTGTTTTGCATACTCACTGTTTCATATGCAGTTTTAGGTGAATTTGTGTGTCTTCTGAGAGCTATTCTTAGACACTCGGAGGTCTATGGATCAAGAACCATCTCTTTAATCAGCACTATTCAATACTATAGCTACTAGCCTTGTGTGACTATTTAAATTCAAATTTAAGATGATATAAAATTGAAAAGTAGATTTCTCAGTCACACTAGCCACATTTGAAGCTCCCAGTAGCCATGTGTGGCTAGTGGCTGCTGTGTAGCTCAGCACAGCATAGGTCATGCCTACCTTCGCAGAAAGTTCTAATGGACACCACTTCCCCAAGTGATCTGTAGAAGAACCCTCTCAGCTCTAAGGATTATGTTAGTTGGAAACGTTTTCTCTATCTGGCATGCCTTTGCACTTGTGTGGAATAACTCATTCCACAAAACTGAGTTAGAGTGTCCGATAAAGCAGATGGGAAGAGAGTCAGGGCATGGAAATTGTAATTAATGGTCCTTGATCCAGCAAATTGAAGGACTTCAAATCTGCCCCTACCCACTTGCTCTCTGAGGAATTCTATACTGATGCACATTTAATCCTTGAGGTCATAATGATAATCCCTCACTTTTATATGTAACATTTTGTAATTTGAAATATAGCTATTGATTTAGAGCTGTCTTTGGTGATAGTGTTATTATTGTAATCGTTGGTTGTTCATGAAATGTCCAGACTAGCATTCAGATATGAAGTTACAGGAGGTGATGTACCAGAAGTTTTGACTTTTCTCTTTGAACCTTTTTTCAGTCTACATTAAGAGATCATTTAGAAGCTTCTAGTTTCTATTACCTCCTTCTTTCTTTCCTATTCCTCAGGGTTCTGGTTCCCTCCTGTAACCAAGGACATGGAGTCCTCTATTCTGGTCCCTGCTGAAAGGTGAAAAGTAGACCCTTATGGCCTTGGTCTCCTTTTATAAAAGGACACTTGGATATTTAGATTCTTCAGAATGGAAAAAATAAATTCTTCTCTTTGCTAAATTTGACAGTTTATCACTGCATAATTTTAATAGGAGTGAAGAGTACAACAAGGAACAAAATGAGGCAAGGAAGAGGGAAATGACCCGCTGTAGTATAGCCTTATTTCCTGATAAAGACACTGAGGCTAAAAGTGGGTCAATGTCATGTCTAAGAGTATTCAGTTAGAGAGTCCCTGCTCCACATTCTGTGCTTTTTCCTGAGTCACGCTGACATCTGGGGGTAAAGAATTCCTCAGCCACACCACTTTGATGTATGACTGTTTCTGACACATGGGACTCACTGAATTCCAGTCAGTATACATCTCAGTCACTGTGAATCTTATGAATTGAGAGGCACTGTGACTTAGAACAGTAGTTGATGTGAACATATGCCATGATCAATAGATGTGATCGATGAGTCAATGAATGGACCCTTATGTTCTAAACTCAATGTCCTAAGAACTCTGATAGTCCCCACATTTGTAGAAGATAATTTTCCCCCATGGAACTTAAATTTACTTTATGTGTATTAGTACATTTGCAACAGCAGAGAGCAATAAAGTTGCAGTGTGATAGGAAATGATGTGGATGTTGGGCAGTTAAGCTGGTTCATTCTTAGATAAGACATTTGCTTCAGTGCTTTCGCCAACCATCTTTGTCTTTCATGCACGATTCAAATTCATGCCTCAGTAAAATCACAAATGATTTTTTGTCATGGATCTTGACGTCTCTCTTAAATAGTCAAAACAACTTTAAATATGGTATTTTGACAGTGTTCAGTGTTAGTGCAGCTTATTAAATATTACCTGTTCTCTACCTTTTGTGCATTTAGTAGGATTGAATTTTTCTTTGATTCACTGAAATTGAGTATGAACAAGTGAATCAGTTTGGCTAGCGGAATGCTACTGGAGGAGACATGAGTCACTTCCAGACAGAATCTGTAAGAGCCAGTGTGCAGTATGTGTGGGTGCAGCAAGCTCCCGCTGTCTGGGAGAAAGCCTAAATCTGAAAAGGTGATAGACACGTGGTAGGACAGGAAGCTGTCAGGGGGCAAAGCTACAGCTGATGGCAAACATCAGGATGGAGGGATATGCTGAGAAACAACTGATGCATAATCGGCTAATGTGTACCCACCATATTTGACTTATCCATGCTTGGCATCTTGGGGGCTCTGATTCCCTGGTCCTAAATACATTCTCTAGTTGGACATACCAATATATGTCTACTTGCTTCTCTCTTGCTCCCTCCCTCTTCTTCTGTGTCTCATCTTTCCATGCCTCCTGGTGGCTGTTGACTAGACTGCCTTAACACATCCCTCCCCTGCCCCAGCTTTACTAAGGTTTGGAAAAGTTTCTTCCTGATGTAGGCTGCTTGCTGACTTTTCTTTCCTCAGTATATTTACTTTAAAGAATATGGAATTGTAAAGATTCCACAGCCCAGCAATGTGTTTCTTAAGGACCTATGAAATGTAATCAAGGAAAGAGATCATCCCTATTTCTGAGTCTCTGTGGGACAGTAGGAGCCTAACTCTTGAAAAGTAACAATTATTGAATACAGACGCCTCATCACATGAACCAGCCTCATTGTGAATGTCCTCCAGTACTTTCCTGTTAGCTCACCCCAGCATTTAAACACTCTCCTGCCTTCTGTTTCAGCAGAATTGAATTTAGTCTCTCTCCTGAGTTGCAATAGTCTTAAGTAAGTCTTCCTTGACATTTTTAACAAGTGCCCAGTGAAGTTTTTCTTTAACAATATATATATATATATATTTAATTTGATTAAGTAGTGCCAGATTGTTATATAGGATGGCTATACTGGTATTTCCATATATCTACATCTCTATATCTATTATGTTTAATATGTCTGTATATATGTGTCTGTTATGTACACCAACCTTTAGACGTGTTTAGAATTCTAATGTTTGTAAATTGATAAAGATGAATGATTTTTTTAAAATTTGCGTTTCTCAAACTACCAATGATTCTGAGCACTTTCTTTTATATGTTTGATAGATTATTGGTGTTTCCACCTCCATAAATTCTCTTTTTGTAGTCTTTGTCTTTTATTCTATTGGGATTGCTATTTTCTCTTGCTGGTTTGCAGGAATTCCTTATATATTCAGTCAAGGCCTTGTGAAATTTAGACATTCCGGATACCTTCTCCCAAGTTTTCAGCCATTGGTGGATTTTGCCCATGTCATCATTTGTTAGACAGAAATGCACATTTAAAAAACTATTTATTTTGAACTTCAAACTCGAAGAAGAGCTGCAAAATTAATATATAAGAACTCCAATATATTATTTATTCAGGCTCACCAATTTTAACATTTTATTCCATTTACTTTTCTCTCTTTCTCCCTTATTCCCCCTCACAACACTGTCTCTCTCACCACACACACACACACACACACACACACACACACACACACACAATTTGTATTTTTAAAGAAACATTTGCCAATAAATTGCAAACATCCTATTTCTTTACTCCTTGTTATTTTAGTGTGTGTATCCTAAAAACAGGAACAAACTATAACCGGAGTACAAGCATGAAATAAGGAAATTTAACATTGATTCAATATTATCTAATCCCCTATATAAGTTTGGATTTTGCCATTTGTCCTGATAATTGAATTTTAGAGTTATTTTCTCCCTCCAATCCAGGATTCTACCTGTCACATCTCTACTATTTCCTTCCTTTCTTTCTGTCCCTCAGGATTCCTTATTTTGCGTACTCTTTACATTTTATTCTGTAGATTGTTCCTAAGTTTGTGTTTGTGTGATGCTTTCTCATGATTATGATTTTTTTTTTTGCAGAAATACTACAAAGGTGATATTGTGTTCTCAGGGCATCATGCCAGGAGGCACAGGATGTCAATTTGTAACGTTATTGAAGGTGTTAACTTTGGTCACTGAATTAATGTAAGTCAGCCAATGACCTTTTTAATTTTTCCTTTGTAACTAACTACTTTTACATGTACACCTTGTGTCCATGGGGAAATAGGGGAATAAATGTATTTGCATTTTGCATTTGCCACATCCATTTGGGCTGAACTCATTTCATATTAGCTCATAGAGAAAATTCATTATTATAAAGCACCCATTGTGTGTATGCATCATAATCTATTCTGACAATCTCCTACGTGTAGACATTTAGGTCATTGCCAATATATTGCATTTACAAATTATGTTACAGTGGATAACCCAACGCACATATATTTTCTTACTGTTCAGCGTGTATCTTCAGGGTCGATTCCTAGCACTGGGATTGCTAAATTCAAAAGAAATGCATATGTAATTTTGTTAGAGATTGCCAAATTCCGCACTGCAAAGGTTACATCATCTGCATTCCCACCAGCAGTGAAAGAGAGGGCCCCGCAGTCTTGCCAACAAAACATGCTGCCAAGCTTTTAAATATTTTTGCCAACCTGAGAGAAGAGAAATGGTACCTCAGTGTAATTTTATTTGCTTTTCTCTTATTATAAGTAAAATTGAAATAGTTTCATATGACTGAGGATGATTGTACATCTTTTTTATGAGTGTTTGTGTCTTTAATTCATTGTTCTATTGAGGTTTGGGTCATTTTTCCTCTTTAAGAGTTTTTAAGTACATTAAGGAGAATACCTTTTTATCTGTGATATATTGTGATGCAAATATTCTTCCCCAGCTTGTCGTTTGTCACTTAATTTGTCTGTTTTTTATTTCAGGAAAAAAATTTTAATTTTATATAGTCAAATTTATCTTTTAAAACATTTTTTCAACCGGATTTTAAGTCTTAGTTAGAACCTTTTCTTATACTCATGTTATAGATAAATTCAACTATGTTTTCATTTGGTACTTGTATGGTTTTATTTTTTACCTTTATATTTGCTTAAGTAAAGTTTACATTTTATATCCCTAGATCTATTTGGAGTTCATTTTTACATATGATGTGAGGAATAGTTAATTGTATCTTTTTCCAAAAGACTATCCAGTTCTCTCAGCACCATTTTTAAAAAGTTCATCTTAGGGCACCTGGGTGGCTTCTGGCTTTGGCTCAGGTCCTGATTGATCTCCCGGTTCGTGTGTTTGATCCCTGCATCAGGCTCTGTGCTCACAGCTCAGAGCCTGGAACCTGCTTCGGATTCTGTGTCTCCCTCTCCCTCTGCCCCTCTCCCATTCATGCTTTGTTTCTGTGTCAATAATAAATTAAAAAGATTAAAAAATTTAAAAAGTAATAAGTAAGTAAATAAACAAATAAATAAAAAATAAAAGTCATTTAAAAAAGTTCATCTTTACCCAAGGGCTTTGAGAGCCACCTTTATCATGTGTGAAATTTCCATAGGTGTTTGAGCCCTTGTCTGCACCTTCGGTTCTATTGCATCAGTCTACCTGCTTGGTTATGTGCCAGAAAAACTACACTCTTTTAATTACAGATCCTTTATTGACTGTTTTTAAAATATGTTTTTAATGTTTATTTTTGAGAGAGAGAGAGACAGCATGTGAGTGGGGGAGGGGTAGAGAGAGAGGGAGACACAGAGCCTGAAGCAGGCTCCAGGCTCCGAGCTGTCAGCACAGAGCTCAATGCGGGGCTTGAACCCATGAACTGCAAGATCATGACCTGAGCTGAAGTTGGATTCCCAACTGACTAAGCCACCCAGGCACCCACTTCATTGACTGTTTTAATATCTGATATGGATAGTTACTTTTCATAGTTGTGTGATAGTTAGCTGTTCATGCCTGTTTATTTTTCCCTAGGAACTTTTGTTGCAACTTATTTGGCTTCATAAAGAAAAACTTCTTAGTTTTGTGATTGATATTGCCTTAAGTTACAGGTTAGTGTATGTAGGGAGCAGTCAGCTTTTTATAATGCTAAACTGTCCTCTCCGTGAACAAGAGTTGCCTCTCCATTTGTTCAAATCCGATTTTCTGTCTTTCAGTACTGTTTTTAAGGTTTGCTTTTTTTTCTTTTTCTTTCCTTTTTTAAAGTTTACTTATTTATTTTGAGAGAGAGAGAGAGAAGATCCCAAGCAGGGTCCATGCTGACAGCACAGAGCCCCACATGGGGATCCATCTCACAAACCATGAGCTTTGACCTGAGCCAAAAACAGGAGTCAGACAACCGCCTGAGCCACGCGGGCACCCCAAGTTTTTCATATGTAGGTTGTATGAGTTGTTTCTTGCTGCATAACAAAATACCTCTAAACTTGGTGGCTCAAAGCAATAATAACCATTTAGTAGCTCGCACATTTTTCTTGGGTTAGGAGTGACCGAGCTGGGTGATTCTGGCTTGAGGGTTTCCCATGAAATGCTTGTCAGAATGGTGGTGGGGGCGGTGGAGAACTGAGGCTAAACTGGTTTTTCTTTTTTTTTTTTTTTTTTAAATTTTTTTAATGTTTTTTAATTTATTTTTGAGAGACAGAGAGAGCACGAACAGGGGTGGGTCAGAGAGAGAGGGAGACACAGAATCTGAAGACAGGCTCCAGGCTCTGAGCTAGCTGTCAGCACAGAGCCCGACGTGGGGCTCGAACCCATGAACCGTGAGATCATGACCAGAGCCGAAGCCAGCTTAACCAACTGAGCCACCCAGGCACCCCTAAACTGGTTTTTCTAAGATGGCTTGCTCACGTGGTCAGTGATGCAAGTCGGTGCTGGCTGCAGGGAGGCCACGGTTTTCACCCTGTGGATCCCACATAGGGCTGCTTCAGTGTCCTCCAAACATGGCAGCTGGCTTTCCCTGGGCAAATGATCCAATAGAGGGAAAAAGGTGGAAACTACAATTTTTTTTTCCTTTAGCTTAGTGTTGGATGTCATGCAGCACCATTTCTGTGATTTGTGTAATCAGTACACAGTAGCACCGATCTTCAGGGTGGGAGAGGTCTATACAAAGAAGTGAATGCATGGATATGGGGATCATTGGGATCATCTTGGAGGTACATGCTGTGTACATATCTGTAGTGTTTTTACATTAAGATGCAGTTTTGGAATCACGGTGTGTGTGTGTGTGTGTGTGTGTGTGTGTGTGTGTGTGTGTGCGCACGCGCATGCGTGCGTGCCTGTTTATTGGGAATGGGTGTTGAATATTTAAACAAGTTTTCAGCATTTATGCAGATAATAATGTGATTTTTCTCCTTATATTTATGATATTTTCTAGTTATAGATTTCCTATATTGATAGTATCTTGCACGTCTAGAACAAATCCTGCTTGGTTATTGCATATTATTTTCAGAGTGTGATGATTAATTCTATTTGCTAATAAATATTGAACATTTTTGTATTAATAGTCACAAATTGTATTAGTTGGTGATTTTATTTTCAAAAATTGGACTATGACATATTTACTTATCAATGTTATATTTGCTTTGTAAAATGATTTCAAAAGTTGTCCTTTATTTTCTATGCTTTGGGGACAGGTTTTATAATACTGGGACTATCTGGTTATTGACAGTTTGGTAAAATTTCATTGCAAAACCTTCTGGGCCAGATGCTTTTTTGTGGGGTATAGCCTTGATAAATTTCTCTATTTTTTTTCTATGAAAATTAACCCATTTAAGCTTTCTAAATGTACTTGAGGAATTTTGGTACACTGTATTTCTTTCACAGTTAATTGCTCATTTGATAGAAGTTTTCAAATTTATTTGCAGAGATATGCAGAGTAATTTCATGATTAGTTTCAACGGCCATTTCTTATTATTTCTTTGTATATTTGTGCTTTTGTTCCTTTTTTCTTGATTAGGTGAACTGGCGATATGCTTACATTATTAATACTCTCCAAATAACAAGGATTTTGATTTATTAATTAGATTTCTTTTATCTTTCTTCTCTATTATTTTAATTTTCACCTTTATCTCTTATTTTGTTCTTTATGCTCCATTTTGTTGAACTTGATTGTTCTTTCAAAAACATTGCATGGAAGCAACCCTCACAATATTGTGGGCTCTCTTGCCATGACTTAGTTTCCCTGGAGTTTAAAACACATACTTTTAGTTTGCAACTTAATTCATTAATTTCTATCATTTTATTTTTATTGATGTAAGTGTATGAGTCACTTTTTTCTGATTCTTGTTTGAATGTATTCTGTAGATTCTGATATGTAGTATTTTCATTATCATTGCAGTTTGGAAAATTCAAAATTTGGGTAGTATTTCCTTTTTCCATTAAGATTTGTTTAAGAGGAAAATTTTAATTTCCAGGTGAAAGAATTTTCTTATGTATTTATTTATTTATTTTTAATTTTTAACATTTATTTATTTTTGAGAGACAGAGACAGAGCACAAGTGAGGGAGGGCAGTGGGAAAGGGAGAAACAGAATCTGAAGCAGGCTTAACCGACTGAGCCATCCAGGAATCCAAGAGTGTTCTCATTTTTATTTTTACCTTGTTTTTTAATTTATTTTATATATTTATTTATTATGAGAGAGAGAGAGAGACAGAGACAGAGACAGAGTGTGAGCTGCGGAGGGGCAGAGAGAGAGGGAGACACAGAATTTGAAGTAGGCTCCAGGCTCTGAGCTGTCAGCACAGAGCCCAATGTGGGGTTCGAACCCACAAACCATGAGATCATGACCTGAGCTGAAGTCCGATGTTTAACCGACTGAGCCACCCAGGAATCGTATCTTATTTTTAAATACTGTAATTAATTTCTTATTGCAAGATATTAGACAGTGTTGTTTATACTATTTCTTCTCCATGTGACTTACTGATGCTTTCTTTGTGACCTAGCAGTTAATCCATTTTGTAAATGTTCCATGTAGGCTTGAGGGGAAAATGTATTTTCTGTTTTGAGGGTTTAATGTTTGATATGTTTCCATAAGATCTGTTTACCGAGAATGTTATTTAGGTCTTCTGTAGCCCCATTAACTTTTTGTCCCCTTCAGCCGTGTTAATGATAAGAATCGTTTGCCTAAGCACATTATTGGTGTGCTTTTGTTTATTTCTACTTGCTTCTCTTGTTGTTTCTGCTTTATAAAGGTGGCTGCTGTGTTATTTGGTATATAGATATTTCTAGATGTTTTATCTCCCTTTTGAATTACAGCTTTTAGTATTAACAGTGGTCCTTTTTCTTCATTTATTTGTCTTTGGCTTGTACTCTACTTTGATATCAGCATTGCAAACACTGTTTTCTTATTGATTTCCTTTGCCTGTTAGGTCTGAATTCATCCCTTTGCATTTAGTCTTTCTGATTCAGTGTTTTTCAGGTGTAACTCTTGTGTATCCATCATAGATCTGATATTTCTTTGTGAGTCATTTTTATTTTGAAAGATGAGTTAAGTCAATTCACATTTGTTGATATGCTTGTTATGTTCTCTACCCTATCATTTTATTTCAATTATAATTACCATAAGAGTTTATTATATTTTCTGTTTCTCTAACTTACATGTTTGCTTTGCTTTTAAATGTTTAAAGTTTCTTTTGCTATTAGGAGTAGGCATTTCAGTGATAACCTTTGTACTTAAACATCTTTTTAAAAGTTTATTTATTTACTTTAAGAGAGAGAGACAGAGAGAGAGAATGAGCAAGGGAGTGACAGAGAGAGAAGGGGACAGAGGAGCTGAAGCAGGCTCTGCGCTAGGCTCAAACTCTCAAAAGTGAGATCTTGACCTGAGCTCAAGTTGGATGCTTAACTGAGCCACCTAGGTGCCCCTTAAACACCTTTTTAATGCCCTTCTCCACTGTTTTCTTAACTTTTATTATCTGATTTGTCACTTTTTTAAAGATTTTATTTTTTAATTAATCTCTACATGCAACATGGGGCTTGAACTCACAATTCTGAGATCAAGAGTCCCATTCTCTTTTGATTGAGCCAGCCAAGTGCCCCAAATTTGTCAGTTTCTTTCTTTTTGAAAAAAATCTTTTGTAATGTTTAGGTTTGAGAAAGAGAGACAGAGTGTGAGCGGACAAGGAGTAGAGAGAGAGGGAGACACAGAATCTGAAGACAGATCCAGGCTCCGAGCTGTCAGCACAGAGCCTGACATGGGACTAGAACTCCTGAACTGTGAAACGATGACCTGAGCTGAAGTTGGACGCTTCACTCCAGATTTGTCAGTTTCTAGTGTGTCCTTTGACCCCTCCCTTTTATCCGCACAAGAAATGTTTTCAAGCTGTGGTCCAGAGAAGCCTCTGAAACCCTTGCAGGAGATCTGTGAGTTGAGCCATTTTCATAATAATACTAAGACATCTTTTCGCTTTTCCACTCACATTTTCTCATGGATTCACATGAAAGATTTCCAGAGGCTGCCTGATCTGTGATGATGTTATCACCCTGATGGCTGATGAGGTGTGTGAAACACTGTGAAAACCCAGCTATCTTAAGCCACACCTTAGAGGGATTTGCAAAAATGTAGGTGATGCCACTCTTCTCACTATATTTTTTTGGAGAAGTATGATTTGTGATAACAATGTTATTTATGTTACCATGCGATAGGTTTATTATTGTTATTTTTAGGTAAATAATCTCTCAGGTTTAATTGCTAATATGGAAGATATTGATATATACAATTTAATAAACAAAAACCTTCTGAAGTTCTCAAAAATTTAAGAAGTATAAAGGATTTCAGAGTTCAGAAAATTTGAGAACTGGTTCTATGCGACATCAATGAATGTATTCTGGTTTCTCCATGCCTTCTCCATTCTCTTTCATTTCTCATTCACTCGGATTTCCTTTGTCAGGATATATAGCATTTTGTATTATTCTACTCTTGTCTCTATTTTTTAGGACTTAGATCTAAAACTGGATGTAGGGGCACCTGGGTGGCTCATTTGGTTAAGCGTCTGGCTTCTGACTTCGACTCAGGTCATGATCTCATGGTTCGTGGGTTCCAGCCCCGCATTGGGCTCTGTGCTGACAGCTAGCTCAGAGCCTGGAGCCTGCTTCGGATTCTGTATTTCCCTGTCTCTCTCTAACCTGCCCCTGCTCACAATCTCTCTCTGTGTCTCTCAGAAAAAAATTAAAAAAAAAAAAAAATTTTAAAACTAGATGTATTAAATCCTCACTGTCAGTCCTTTTGCCTAAATTTCCTCAGTCATAACTTGGATGAAATCCATCCCTTGGCATATTCTTCAAGAACTCATTGCTACAGTATTTCTCAAGTTCTTACATGTGTTGAGATTTTTTTCTTTAAGTTACTTTTTATTTATGGCCTTGAATCTAAAGAACAGCTTAGCTGGATATAAAATCCTTGGTTCACATATTTCCCCCTTGAGTTTCTTGCAAATGCTGCTGCTTCCTGCCTTGCTTTGTATGTTGCTCTTGGGAAGTCAGAGCCCAGCTGAATTTTCTTACTATTTTAAAATTTCTCGTACTTTTGCCTGACTAGAGACCTGAAGTTGTTTTTGTTTTTGTTTTTTATATCTTTCAGGTCTCATATCTGAGAGTTGATCATTCTGGGTAAAATTTCCCAGCTACCTGGTGGGCCTGTTTAGTATGTGGATTTGGATTTTCTGTAATTTCCTGAAACTTTTCATGGATTATATTTTAAAATACTAATTCTATTCTATTGTTTTGTTTTTATGTGTAATTGGAGTTCCTTTGCTTATCTGCCCTTTAAACTACTCTCTTTTTGACCTTTTTAAAATGTTTTTATCTTATAGTTATTATCTTGGTTGTTTTTCCATTTCTTTTCCTTTGACAGAACGTTCATCCAATTATAAACTTTTTAGGGCAACTTTCAATTTTATTTTTCTATTCCTGAGGTGAGTTTTTTCTTCCTTTTTCTTCTATTTCATTTCATCAGCTTTTACTTTCTTCTTCCTGTTTTATGTCCATTTCAGTTCCTTAGAGGTCAATAATCTGCTTCAGGTGTGTTTCATGATCTCTTACACTTGCTTGAAAATCCTGGATTTGGTTTGGAGTATTGTGCTGTATGGTTTCTTCCGCTTTGCTGTTGCTTTGAGGGTGGTGTGGGAGAATGTCTAGCAGTTTCAACGTCTCGATTTTAAGTTTTGGTTTTATTTTTCCAAGTTTGTATAAATGTAGACTGTCTTGGAGTCTGTATTTTGTGGGTCAGATTGGCAATTTGGGAAGATTGAAAGTTGTTTATTTTGGGAACTTCATGTCTGTGAAGTGAACCGCAGTATCTTTAATGGATACCTTTCTATCGCTCATCCTTCTGTCTGTCTGTCCATCTCTCTGTATCCAGCATAGCAAGAAAGTTGCTGGGTATTCCCCAATTTAAAACTTTGTTTTTGTCTTGTAGGATACAAAATTTCCTTCACATGCTTGATTTTTGTCCCTCACCATGTCAGACTCTAATGTATTTCTTTTGGGGCGCCTGGGTGGCTCAGTCGGTTAAGCATCCAACTTCACCTCAGGTCATGGTTTAACAGTATGTGGGTTCCAGCCCCGCATCGGGTTCTGTGCTGACAGCTCAGAGCCTGGAGCCTGCTTTGGATTCTGTGTCTCCCTCTCTCTCTAATCTTCCCCTACTCATGCTGTCTCTCTCTCTCAAAAATAAATAAAACATTAAAAAAATAAAGTGTTTCTTTTCCCTTTGGATGTTGTATCTTTTGGGGGCTCCTACACACATTTATCTCTCTTTTCTATAGTCATTCTTTTTTTTTTTTTTAAATATTTATTTATGTAATCTCTACACCAAACATGGGGCTTGAGCTCACAACCCTGAGATCAAGAGTCACATGTTTTTCTGACTGAGCTAGCCAGATGTGACAAAAATTTGTGACAAAACTCAGTAGGAAGTATGTACTTTCTCCTTCCAGAGCTGATGTTAATTCAGTCTTAGGCAACTACACCCCCATTGGAGGAGGGCTTTAAGAGGACATGACCTTTGGTTGACCTTTGGGCTGGAACCCAGGCGGTCAAGGTCCCTCTCTTCCTCCCGCCTCTTCCACAGCTGAAGCTGTTTTGCAGGGCACAGCGCTGAGAGCAGTGTGCTCTTCAGATCATCTGCTGAACCCAATAAAAGCCTCTATATAAACTCTTAAGATGAGGCAGGTGCGTGTGGAGCCTTTCTAGTTTCGCTTGTCCGAGAGAAGCCGCCTGCGTGTTATCTTGTTTGTCAAGTCTGCTACCTACCCATGTGGTAGGCTCGTGCCTGCTTCTGATTCCGGTTTCTCCTTGCTCTCCGTGTACAAGGCCAGTACCCCTTCCCTCTCCTTCCGCAGGTTTCTGGACTTCTCTCACTCTCCACAAATGCTCGCTGGGGGAACTAGTGCTCTCATTCTGGTAGTTAAGCTAAAGGGTTGCGTTTTCTGTGGTTTTATTTGTTCTTCCAGTTTATCTGTGTAGTTTGTTTGGAAAACTTGTAGAGTGGTTCTTATTTAGGGATTATTCTTATCCGTGGCCCGCCCAGAAACAGACTTCTTACAGGTGATGCAACCAGATCAAACACCTTCCCAACCTTCCCCTCATAGTGGATGCTTTTTAATATTTTTTAAGTTTGTTTAATGTCTACACCCAACACAGGGCTTGAACTCAGGACCTGAAGATCAAGATCGTCATTCTCTAGCGACTGAGCCAGTCAGGTTCCCCATATATGCTTTTGTTACTTCATTTTGTTTAGGAAGTCCAACAAACTTATTTAACTTAACGTTGTAGTTTTGCTGCCTTTACATCCCAAACCCATCAAGAGTCTCGCTTTTTTTAGTGTTATGCTGTTTTTATAGTTCGATTTTTTTTCTCCATGTAGTGAACAAATTTTCCCAATACCTTCTCTTAAACGATTCTCTTCCTTTTACTTGCGTTTTGTCACATATGAGGTATTCATATCCACATAAGTGTTTCTAAGATACTCTGCTCCATTGGTTTATTTTATTATGGCTTTAGAGTGTGTCTTAGCATCTGCTTGCCAGCTTTTTAGTTTTTGTTTTAAAGTTGATTGAGCCACACATGGCCCTATGCATCTTTTCTTGCATGTAAATTTTAAAGTGAATATTACCTCTTTCTGAAAGTGTTCAAGTTGGAAGTTGGGAATTTATAAATTATTGATGGAAAATATGTATGTAAAAAAATGGTCAGAATTTCCACGTATCCTGAACATCTTTGATATCCTTCATTAGATTTTAAAATTGTTTTCTAGAGAGGTATTGAGTTTTACTGCTTCGCTTAATTCCTAAGTATCTTCTATTTTTGTTGTTTATCTTATTACATTTTCTACTTGGTTATTGCTGATGTTGACTAATACTGTTCTTTGTCCATCATGTGTCAGCAGAATTGTTAAGCTCTCATTTATTCTAATAGTTTGTCTCTAGATGATGCTGGTTCTTCTAAGTCGAATCATATATAATGGACACAGAAAGCCTCCACTTTCTCCACTTTATCATTTTGTACTTTTGGGTGGGATAAAAGTAGGAAAATACAGTAGTGTTGGGTTGGCTCTTGGCTATCTATGAACTTGAATAATCTTTAGCTTTATTTAGTGGGACTATTTGAGAGCTGTCAGCACCTATGTGTGGATATTTAAAAGAAAATATTTAAAGTATATTTATTTTGAGAGGGAGAAGGAGCATGTGTGTGCAAGCAGGGAAGAGGCAGAGAGAGAGAGAGAGAGAGAGAGAGAGAGAGAGAGAGAGAGAGAGAGAAGCCCAAGCAGCCTCTGTGCTGTTTATGCCAAACTTAGTACTTAGTGTGGGTCTTGATCCCGTGAACCCATGAAATCATGACCTGAGCTGAAATAAGAGTTGGGACATTTAACTGACTGAGCCACCCAGGTACCTTGTATTTGTGGTTATTTAAAAAAATACTTCCTTTTAAGAGAGCGTAAGTGGGGGAGGGGCATGGAGTGAGAGGCAAAAGATCTGAAGCTGGCTCTGAGCTGATAGCCTGACAGTGGGGAGCCTGATGTGGGGCTCAAACTCAGGAACCCTGAGAACATGACCTAAACCGGACTCTGACAGTCACCTGAGCCATCCAGGTGTCCCCATGTGGATATTTTTAATGTAGTAGTTGTTAAAACCATGGAGAAAATAGTCTCTGAAGCCAAATGACCTAAAGAGGATAAACATGACCCTGAAATCCTTTTACTGTATAATTTCTGTCCATTTTGATGTCTTGGTGAGCTGACGGAAATCAAACAATGTTTATTTTAAATACTCAACTTGAACTTTTACATTTTTATTTTTTTGTTACACAATGGATTCTTTTAAGTTAAAGAAGTAACTAAAACATTTAATTATGAATGACTCCCATCTGATGATTCAAAGGACAAAGAACTAGAGGGGCAAAAACTCAACTTTCCTCTCCCTGCGTCCACTTCCTATCTCCTCCATGAACCTTGTTCCATGCATTCTTCAGTCCCTTTTCTTTATATTTAAATACATATGTATATGTTTGACCACTACTTTCTTCATTTACTTCTTAAATCTATTCTTCCTTGGGATACAGTGCACATAACATGATAGCCATCTTTCCAAAGTGCACAGTTCAGTGGCTTTTAGTGTGTTCACAAAGTGAGCCACATCTGGTAACCACGAATAACATTTCTGTTACTGTGGATTTGTGTTGGCTGAATATGTAAATGGAATTAAACAATATGTGGTCTTCATTTACTCACTGCACGTAACTTAAGTATAAATGGGGTTTTTCTTTTTTTCTTAAATGTTCTTATTTTTATATATACACTTTTCTGTACTTAGATGTTTTAAATCGATCTTACATATTTCTGAGTAATTATTTTTAGAAACAATAAAACTTAGATGAGATATATCATCTTTGATTCATGCATTCCATTATTGATGGATACATGTTGTAGCTGGTCACTCTTGACAAAAATCTCTTAGTGAAATTGGTTGATAAATACATTGTGCATATGTAAGGCCTTGTCTAGAGGGGGGATCTACAAATTAGAAATAATACTACCTACCTTTAAGTTACTGTGGAGATAAGGCTTTGAACAATGCCTAGCAAGTAAATTCTGAGATAATAGCTATCATTAATAATACAAAAATACTCAGTAGCCTAGAAAATATTGAGAATAGTAAGTATGAAAAGCAACCCAGTGAAAGAGTGTATATCGTTGGTTGTAATTTTGTGAAAACTATGCATATTTATGAAAAAAAAGCTGAAAGGACATAATATATGTGTGAACAGAATTGATTTGCTATGATGATGGTATTTTGGGTTGCCTTTTCATATTTTCAAAATATCTTTAATGTTATATCAGTATAACATCAAAAAGAAATGTAGAGAGAGAAGAACTCCTGACTTGCCCTTAAAGAGAAAGCAGTTCCCAAGCACCCTGAGATTGGGGTCCCTTCCCAAATCAGTGTGTTTATTAAAGGGGGAGAGAGAGTTTCATCTACCATTGAACTGACTGTGGGACATAAAGGGGAAAAAAGCCAAAGAGAAGTTGGAGATTTTTTTTTATTTTATTAATTGGGCAGTCGTAATGCTACTTACCTTGAAGAGTAATTATTACTAGATAACCAAACAGAAATGACAAGTAGAGACTTGATGAGTATGGATTGCCAGGAGAGACCTAGAAGTCCTTAAAACAGATGTGATATTTAAGCCAAGGGTTTGAGTACGCTTTCCTAGAGAGAATATGTAGATAAAGAAGAACGAGTCCTAGTTTTGAAGTTGGAGTCCTATAGGTCTGATGTCTGATTTCACATGGATCCAGAAGCTCTCCCTGAATCTGAACCCTCCACCAATTTCCCCAAAGTCAGAAATTCCAGAAGTAGAAAATGATTCTTAGGTTGCCATTAAAGTCTAAGGACTTGGGAGAGATGTTACAGGAAGACATATGATTATTTATACTTGGCAGTGGGTAGAATTCACTGTGGGTAGAATGAGGTTAGAGAGGGCATTGGTGGGCCAATAAAAGGCATACAAAAAATAATGGAGATGGGAGGTCTAAAATCAGACCTCTGTCACACAGGTTTTCTGAGTATGGTCTTGTAGTCAGCTCAGGGACTGTCCACTGTCTTGATCCATGGAATCAAGGGATAGAGCAGCTTTTTCTTTGACTTGCCCTGGCAGAGACTTTGGCATCTCACAACTTTTGTGTCTTTTTCTGGCCATACATACATGGCAGCAACCGTAGACTGCATCCTTGATGCCAGTTTGGGGAATTTTCCACAAAAGCACACAAGGATTTGTCCCACCCGACTGAGAAGGCTGTTTTTCTGGATGGATCGCTATTTATGCATGAGGAAACTTGGCACTGGTGAAGCGGTAGCTTATTTCTCTTTTTTTGTTTGGTTTTATTTTGTGCTTCAGAAATAGAACAGATTAAGCATTACTTGCTTTTGAAGGCTCCAGTTCTCCCTATAGCATGACTTTAAATTCTGTTCTCCCCAGGCGAGAATGTGGAAAAACATCTCCGCTAGCTTTTGTTAAAAGCGATGCAAATTCAGGGAATACTTGGGAGGGATTTTTTAGTTGAATTTAATTTATATGTCTTTGAAAATACATCTTCATAGAAAAAAATCAAGGCTTGTTGTAAAGAAAATAAAACAAATGAGACAAATACAAAGAAGAAAGAAAAAATGAATTTGGATGATAATTAAAATTATGAACTAAAAACTATGCTATAATTGGAAGGACCTTAAAAATCTTGGAACTAAACTCAAACTATTCCCAAGCTAATAGTAAGAGTTAGGATCCTTTTCTTTATTGATTCATCTTGTTCTG
>NC_043705.1:35073806-35133041 GCF_006229205.1 Suricata suricatta | reverse complement strand
TTGCCCATAAGCTACAACACAGCCTGCTTAATACCTTTCCTTAAATTCCACCTCTATACTACAATATACTTGAGGTCTATGCAAAAAAGTAGCTACCTTTTATGTAGGAAATGGATGATTAAGTCTTTGGTGTTGTAAAAGCAACTTCATTTAAACATAACCACCCCCACCACCAAAAAAAAGAAGAGGAAAAAAGAAAAAAAAAGTAAAGAAAATAATAAGGAAAAAACCCAAGACACACTTCCTAAGGCGGGGAAAAAAAAACCCAGCATGTAATTTCTGTCCTTGATGGAATGTATTAAATAAGCAAACACCCCCAACAAGCAAAACAAGTACTACAATGTAAAAATATTAAAAAAAAAAAAACCTCTCACATGCATAAATGAAAGATTGCACACAAAGAACTCAGGTTTTTCTTATATCATTCCAAGAGTTACTGGGCCCAGGATGGGGGGGGGGGGTTAATGATACAGTAGTACCTAAGCACCCATGTCTCTGCTGGACTTGACCAAGTATAAAACCTTATGGTCACAATACTAATCTGGCCCTTTACGGGTGAATTTTCTTGACCCCCTGCTCTTAACCATGATCTCATCTGAAAACCTAATTTGAGGGTTTCAGGAAAATCATCCTAATTGCATTCTGTTTAAATAAGAAAAGTCTCTTGGGGGCCCCTGGGTGCTCAGTCTCAGCCTCAGACATCTGACTTTTGGTTTCGGCTCAGTTCACGTTCTCAAAATTTTGTGAGTTTAAGCCCCTCATCAGTCTCTATGCTGACAGTGTGGAGCTTGCTCAGGAGTCTCTCTCTCTGCCCCTCCCCTACTCCTGCTGTCTCTGTCTCTCTCAAAATAAGCTTAAAAAATTAAAAAAGAGAAAGTCTCTTGAGCCTGCCACTCTGACCCCTTAAATTCACAGTGAGTTGGGAAATGCAGTGTGCCTTTAAGATTTAATACATTAAATGCTTGAGAGGAATTACAAGAAGACATTTTGTGACATTTGAAGCTGTTTGGATTTTGGCTGCCAGTTATCTGACATACCAAAATAAAAATCACTAAAAATTTGAAGCCGTACTTTACTTCTAAGTTCATATAGGAGACCTGTGAATCTCTTGATGCCCCTTAAATACAAAGATGCTTTTACAGACATTGTGGTTTGCAAGGCAATGAAAACCTAGAAATTAAGGACTTTGGGTCTTAGTAACTAAAAATAGCATCCATGCCTCTGTGCAAGCTCAAAGAAATGTCCATTTTAAGTCTAAAGGAAGTGTAAGTTTCATTTACAATCCACAAAAACTCAAGTATTTGCTCACTGAAGAAATTTTGACTGGAAAACTACAGACTGGGCATTGCTGTTGCTTTCAGAACAGTTAGGTTTCAGATGTCAGCAATCTATTTAGTATTAACCCTCACCAGTGATAGTTTCACTTTTGTAAATTTTAAAGATAATTTTTAAAATTTTTAGTAATCTCTATACCCAATATGGAACTTAAAACTCCAGGGAGCCAGCCAGGGGTCCCAAAATTTTCACTTTGAAGTGGGATCAAACAGGTATGTCCCTATTATCTTGGAGTTTTGTAGTCTACAGAATATAGAATTCAAACAAAGTTATAAAAAATTCTACCATTAAAATCATACAGCAGGTATGAAGAAGTCTCTAGAGAATAACAAGATATCTCATTCCCATTTGAAGACCGAGAAATGTTGGAGGAGGTAGCATTTGTGGTGAGAACCAGAGGAGCAGGGCAGGTAAATTATATGGGGAAGAGTACTGTTGTCCCCACATTTACACATTGAAATGCTAAGGATTTGGGTAAATGGGGAACAGGATGGAGTATGTATCCTATGCAAGTTGGATGTTATATTAGTACCCTTCTACACACACACACACACACACACACACACACACACACACACACAGCAAAAGCGCAACTGTGCCTAGAAAAACCGCCAACACATTCACTGGCCCAGAAAATGGCAAACCCAGGATCCAATTCTGGCTGGCTCATTGTCCGGTCATGTGTGCCGCTTCCCAGCTCCTCAACCCTAAGGAAACTGGGCAATTTTTAAAATACTTATATGTCATTTTTAGTTGGTGGACTCTGGACTATTCTAAGAAGAAATGGATTACACAGCCATAGGATTTTACTTTAAGATTTCCAAATGCAAAGAGAAGAAATGTCCGTAGCTGTATTTTAAAAAATACATAATTGTTTTGGGGGAGGGGAGAGCATATCCCAAGCTGACTTCACATTCTCAGCCCAGAGCCAGACATGGGGCTCGAACTCATGAACCATAAGATCGTGACCCGATCCAAAACAATAGTTAGATGCTTAACCAACTGAGCCACCCAGGCCCTGCCCACCCAACCACAGCCATCTTTTAAACTGAGCTCAGCCCCATACTCTCCACAACTCTGGTAACCCACTTACCCTACCCTCATTGACATAGTTGCTCATGAATTTTGTCTTTTAGATAGAAAAATAGAACCATCCATTCTTTGTACTCTTGGACATTCTGAAAATAGATACTGGTGCTTGAGGAAATGCAGTCTCTCCTCTGCCTGCTTTCCTGGTCCTGATGCTGTTCTTCCTTACTGGAGATGGAGTACTTGCCTCTGGAGCCCTGTATACACTCTGCAACCACCCCTGTGGAGAGCCATTTTCCTTTTAGAACAAACCAAGATGTGGGCAGACCTATCTCGCATCTATTTGTGGTCATTTAATTCCAATTGTATAGTAGGGGATAAATTATTAGAGGGGAGTGATGTGACCTCTACCAGTCAAATAATTTGTTGAGATGCTATTTCCTAAGCATCCATGGTACCCAGAGGTTTTTCTGGTGATCAACAGGGCCCCAACGTTTCCTTTTCTTCTCAACATTCATCTATAATGATTCTGGAACCAACAGAGCTAGATTCAAATCCCTAATCTTGCACACATTGGCTGTGTCGCCTTGAGCAACTTAATTGATAAACAAGCTTTAGTTTACTTATACCACACCCTCAAAAAAATGTTAATTTACTTACATCCCCTTTGATTGATATTCTGCTGGTTTTCCTAAGCAAGGCAATAGGAATTTAAAAATAATAAATTTATCCATAGTTTTAGTTAATAGCCACTGCCTTGAGCTTCCCAAGGAACATCTCTCCTGGTATCCTCAGAATCTCTTCAAAATCCAGCAAAAAAGGAATACTATACACATCTTGGACCAGTTAGACAGCACACTGGTATCTCTTGTGATTAGTTGATGCCCAAGACATTCACAGTGCCCAAAAGAATTCATACTTCTCCCCACTTTAGTTTCTCCCACGGATCCTCAAGTGCTTGCCAAGGTTCACCCATACATTCCTCTGGGCCCTGGAGATCCCTGACCGTCTGAAACATTTGGGAAAAACAAATCCAGTATGCTCACACGTGCCATTATTCCACTGCCAGAGTGTGTCCTGATTGACACAGTGGGGTGGGTATGCCTTTAGAGGCACTGCTAACACCCAGGTGAGCAAGCCCTCCATGCCCGAATGGCGCCCAGAAGCTTTGACACTCCACTTTAGGATGACATTCCCTACAACCATTTGAGTGGCTGCTCGTGGAAATTACAGCAACTGTTCATCCAAAGTTCTGCAACAACCAGAAAAAGTTGGTTACAGTAGATAGGCCAGGAGATAGATAGAAGACACTGCAGGCTCAGACCAATGGGAGGAAGTTCAACAGCATGGTTGATACTCCCCAGAGACTATAGCCGAGTCCAAATGGAAACCTAGTCATCTCAGTAACAGAGGGCATGCTTAACCTTCACACTGCACTGCCTCTCATGTGGCCTTAGGTATAGTTTTGACTTAATTAAAAATTACATTCCAGTACATGATTTTCATGGCTTAGTTAACAGGACAGAATTTGAACATATAAAAATCTTCAAAAAAATTTTTTTAGATGTTTAGTTTTGAGAGAGAGACCGTGTGTGAGTGGGGGAAGGGTAGAGAAAGATGAAGACCAAGAATCTGAAGCAGGCTCCAGGCTCTGAGCTGTCAGCACAGAGCCTGATATGGGGCTCAAACTCATGATCTGTGAGATCATGACGTGAGCTGAAGTCCGATGCTTAACCTACTGAGGCTCCCAGGTACCTCGTGAGCATATAAAACTCTTAAGCAACAATTTTAAAATCTAGAAACCATTTTTAAATATACTGTATAGTTCAGAAGTTGGAGGAGGATCATAAACAGTGTTATTTATTTTAAAAGAAATTCTGGACTTGATGACTGCAAGTCTCCTAGTGACTATCAGTTGAACAAAATGGTAGATAAAAGACTTGGATTTAATTTCCTGTCAAACCACAAAGTGTCATTTAGTATGTGCCAGCTATGCCATCAAAAGATCCCAACGATGTCTAAAAAACTAAATGACCTTCCCAAGATTCGTAAATTGTTATTTTAATGAACTGTGTGTGTTACAATTTCATACTTGGTAAGCAAGTTTTTCAGTTCAGAAAACAACACGTTTTTCTATGTATATCTTGATTTATACATTAACTTCTATTGCTGTAATGCTTCCTAAGTATTTTTACATACCTCTGCATTTATTTACAAAAAGAGTGTTTCCTAAGTGTGGAAGAGAGTGTGCTAGAAAAATTATCATCATTGGAGTATCCTGTGCCCAAAACAGGTCTCCAAACCTGGTAGTGCTCCAGACCATACCGTGTCTGTGGTTGACGGTGGAGCTGTGTGCAGAGAATCAGGACATCAAGATAAACATAAAGGAACTGTGAACAATGGAGGGTTTCCTTGTTGTTGTTGTTGTTGTTGTTGCTGCTGCTGTATAGTTTTTGGTGGGGGAGGACATACTCTCAACATCCCTTTTTAGGGGATCAGGATGCTTTCTGTGGCCTAACTGAAACAGGAAACAGAAAAAGGCAGCCCATACCATAATATAACAGTAAGAATTTAGAAACATCAGTATCACAATCTAAGAAGCCAAAAAGGACAGGAGTTTATTCCCATCAATGTACCCCATTCGTGAAAGACCTAAGAAACTTTTCCAAAGCAATCCTATCTCCAACAGACTTCTATTTATGGCTCATTGGCCAGAACTGGGCTCCATATACTCTTCTCAGCCAAACACTCACATGAGGGAAGGAATGGTCTTAATGATGCCATTCAAGACATTCCTTACATTTCAGGGCACCCAAGGAGACTTCAGCTGAATTTCAAATGGTTTTCCCCCTCAGGAGTTATTATTTTTGAGAGAAAGAGACAGAGGGTGAGTGGGAAAGAGGCAGAGAGAAAGGGAGACACAGAATCTGAGCAGGCTTCAGGCTCTGAGCTGTTAGCACAGAACCCAACATGGGGCTCAAACTCACAAGCCATGAGATCATGACCTGAGCCAAAGTCAGACACTTAACCGACTGAGCCGCCCAGGTGCCCCATTCAGCTGAATTTCAAAGGAGAGTTATTGGGCTTGAATTCTATGTTTATTGGAAAAATTTGTAAAGGTAGAGCTTAAGGTTACAAGTAACTTAATAGATTGATAAATTATTTCCTTTTTTTTTTCAAAAGACTTTAAATACTGTAAAATAAGCCAATCGGTCATCTTTCAACCCTGACAAAAATGTACACTAACCATGCAAATATGAAGCTAGGTCTAAATGGTGGGCAGTATTTGCCACTCCTTTACTTTGCATGCAGCACCTGCTGGCCATGCAGCACCAACAAATGGGTTAAGAGCCAGTGTTTATGTTGTACTCAGGTTACAAGCTCTGTTCCAAGTGCTTTATTTATACTTAATTGTATTTTGCAACACCTTATAATGTAGGTCCTAGTATTCATTTTACAGGTGAGGAAACTGAGGCACCGGCAAGCTAAGTAACTTGGAGGAAGCCCTACAGATAGTGAGCAGTAGAACTGGGATTTAAACCAAGGGAGTTAGGCTCCAGATCCAAGTTGTTAATCACAACTTCTGCTGTCTCCAAATATTGTTTATGACTAGGCTATTTTCACCACTCATATCACAAAATCAAGAACATCTTTCCAATGGTTCTTTATTCTCTTGCAATATTATTTGTGAAAGTTGAATAGTGATTGAGTACTTGAATACTCTTAATTGTTCTATTTTTTAAAAAAAAAAGGGTTAGGGGTGCCTGTGTGGCTCACTTAAACACGGTTTGGGCTCAGGTCATTATCTCATGGTTTCCAGCTCTGCACTGACCGCATGGAGCCTGCTTGGGATTCTTTGTCTCTCTGTGTCTCTTTCTCTCTGTCTCCTCCTCCTACCCCAACTCATGTGGTCTCTGTCTCAAAATATAAAAAAATAAACTTGAAAAATATTTTTTAAAAAAGGTTAGGAATGATACTGTTCATTTTTTTTCTACTATGAAGAATTCTACAATAAAGGAAGTTGAAGGTATATCTTTGCACACATGTATGATGGCTTCCTTATATTTAATTTCTCAACCTGGTATCTAAATTCAACATGAGGATAATACAGTAATTTATGGAATTTATGGGGAAGAGTTTTGAAAAGTAGATGTTTTTATACATCTGAAGGAGTAGGCAGCTGCCTCACGAATGTCTTTAAGTGAGGTCCGCCTGTATTTTCTCTTATCCAGTGGTTGCTCCTCATGAAAATAGGGTTTGTAACCAACTACGTACAAGTGAAAATGTGTTCCTAACTGGAGGCATTATGTAGCTATGGGAAAGGCTATAAATGATAATAGAGAATTCAGAATAAAAATTGAGATAAAGACTGAGCAAGTCAAGTAAACCGTATCTGTTTACTTAACACTACATACAGGATGGAGTGCATTTCAATCCAAACAGAAGATTTGCTTTATGAAGACACTGAGCTAATGAATCTATGTCAAGTTGGTTTTTAAATCCTTGTCTTCTGGATAATTCAAACTCACTGTTGCAAGAATTAGTGAATTAATCTATCTCTCCTTAGCCATTTGTAATCGTTGACCTGACAAGCATTTACTTTTTTTTTTTTTGGTAGTATAAAGTGTTTATGGTGCAAAATTAACATCATTAGACAAAATGTCATGCTTTGGGTGAAAACACTGAAGAGTTTTACCTCTCGTAGTGTCAGCTCAGACTTCTGTGATTGATGCGTGGTGCTGTTCAGGCTAAGACTCCAGCTGGTCAAGTACTCCCCTTGCTGATACTAAAAACATAGAGCATTTGGGCCTGAGGCCTAGGGGTGTTGTGTGTATTGGTCTACGTTTGCGTGTATATGTATACACAAGCTTGCAGAACTGTCTGGACAGGAATACGTGTAAACAGTTCTTTCCCAACAACTACAACCTTCAAAAATATTCAAGTGCAATCATTAAATTTATTTAGTAATCAAAGAAGCATTTATTGAGCACATTGTGTCTGTGTTATAGTAAATGCTGGAATACAAGGATAAAAGAGAACCTCCTGGAGTTCATGATATTCTGGAAACATTAGCCAGCTAAAGAAGTAATTGGAGACCAGGCAATACTGCCACAGATGATAATAAATGCGAGGAATGGTATTATCGTGCATCAGGGATGGGGAAGTCTAGAGGAAACAGCACAGGGCAGGGCTCACTGGTGTTAGGTTTTGTTGAATGTCTTCATCAGGTCGCCAAGGTGGGACCTGTTATTCCAGACAGAAAGGACAATGTTGAGAGACACAGAGTTAGAGAACAGCATGAAGTAGTAAAGAAATCTCATCCCCAGGACTGCTGAAGTCCAAGGAGCCTGAAGTCCTATACAGGCAGCCTATACTCTGCTTATCCTTGGATTCTAGAAAGGGACAGCTGAGTATACGCAATGATAGGCTATCTTGGTGTGAAGCTTTTAGCACCGTGGGAGAAACCAATCGGTTTGAGATCATTTCTGAAGCTGTTTGGAGTTCCCTTAGGATCAACTCACTTGAGATTAGTCCTGGCTCTATTTCCCACTTTTCTGAGTGCACATATTCCCAGAAAGACATTTATCATAGTCTTTTTATCCATCACCAGCTGTGCATGGTTCTGCACTAGCTACTGAGCAGTGTGTGGTAGAGTAGGTACCTGCTCTGTGTTTGTTGACTGGAATATTAGATGGCTATAAAATGAAAGCTAGGACCTGAAGGAACTTGAAGTCTTCTTGGAGAAATGAATTATAAACATGCAAAAGACTCGGAATGCAAGATATGAGTAACTGTTACCTCTAAAAGAGATTTTAAAAGATTAGTATCAACTCCAAAAGAAAACCCATGCTTCATTCGTATACACAGAAATATCATGTAGGTCCTTAAAATGGGTAGGAACACTGTATTTTGTATGTAGAATATAGTGCACAGTTTAAGTAATAAGTCTTAAGGTAGGACATGAATGAACTAGAGTTATCAGCATTGTCAAGCCAGATAGAGAACTGTCTCTGCAATTACTTTCTTAGAATAAATGTGTGAGCGTATTACTGGGTCAAAGATACTGAGCACTTTTATACCATTAATACATATTGCAATGTGATTTCCAAGATAGCTACACCAATTTATACAGTCATACGCAGTACATAAATGCACATGTTTTATCATAACTTTGTTAGAGTTGGTTATTGTCATTTTTAGGATTTTTTCAAAGGGGGCAGCTTAAGATGAGATCATTCTTATAATTTGCATTTCTTTGGTTATTAGTAAAGTTAAACAATTTTCATTTTGTTTAATATTGCTGTATTCTATTCTACAAAGACATTTTACTGTTGGTGTCGTGATCCAAAAGGAGGACAGGAAAAGGTTTTCTGCAAGTGGAGAAAGAGTGCAGAGACAGATGGAAGGCAATGGTGTTACATGACTATGTTTTTGTATTGTACTATTTTGGGGGGTAGTAGATGAAAGGAAAGCTCACTTCAAAAGGCTTATGTATAAAAAAGGGCATTTAATAGTTGATCTAACTGAAAATTCCAGACAGTGCAATTGGCTTCTGTTGTAGCTCAGGACTCCAGCAATGTCACCAGCATGCGCTTCTGGATTCTGGGCTTTGCATTTTGTTGTGGTAGTCCCATATTCAAATAGGCTTTCCACCTGTGGTTGTTAAGTAGCTATGGCAGTTTGCAAATGTTATGTGGCAGAACAGAGTCTCTTTCTCAGTGTCACTGGTTTGAATGGGATCACCTGGACATTTTGAACCAATCACAGTGGCCGGGAGAATGTGGCATTCTGACTGGCTCAGGTCTTTGTCTTGTACTCCTCTGCTAGGCTGACTTGGTCTATCACCCTGAGCACTAAGGTGAGAGAAGAGATGGATTCCCAGAGGGGAAAGTGGAAGTAAAGGGAACAGAGGTTAACATATTCCAGCTGTACGACAGACCCAGGGTAAACTGCCTATGTGGCTTCCCACTGAGCCTGATGAAACTGAACCTTCCTGTGCATGGAATTAGGGCTGCTATGATTCTCCCAATGCCCAGTGTCCTCCCTCGTATGTTAGTCTGACAGGAGGGGTCCCATTTCCTTCTTTTGCTTCCCTTTCCTTGGAAAGAGAAGGCTGCAGATCTCGGAGGTGGTAGTCAGTAAGCTACTGTCTCTTTGCAGCAGGGGTGTCTATTTGCTCAGCTTTATGATACTGGGACTGGGAGTCTGCTGACCACTTTTCTCACATGGCTTCTTGGGAGCCTCCCCCAGTGAGGAAGGGGACCCAAGAAGCTGGGAAGCTGGAGGAGTCAGAAGGGACTTACTTCCACCTGTTGATGTAATGCAGCAACACTTCTTACTTTGCCAGTGATAGTTCTAGAAGCAGCAGTTGGCTCCCGTTAGTTGGTCTAACCCTGCACAGCCCATCTCATGGTGTCATCTCAGAAACTGGTGCACCTGCCAACGAGTCTTTTTTTTTGAAGACTAACTCCCAGCTCTGCTGGATCTTCTCAACTTCCAACCATGCAGCATCCTCTTTTCAGAGAGTTGGGCTGGAACTCTCCAGTACCTCTCCTCTTGGTTTACATATTTTGATACTGCTACCTTCTTCTCTTGGCTTCTGCAGTCCTTGAGGTGGTAATTGCTTCCTGCACTTAGTACATTGATCCCTCGATGTCTCCTTCTGGTCTTTATGTTTTCCAGAATTTGACTCATAATTCTTTACATGAAGATATCTTTGTTAAAATAACTAGTTTAGTTTCTTTCCCGACTAGACCCTGACAGAAGCAGTCCATTCCCATGGTCTAACCATCATTCAGAGTAAGCCTGAAGATCATCCTGATGGGGAATTAATACTAGCTTCCCATTGCCCTTAGGAAAAAGTCTAAGTGCTCGGGGCCCTACCTGATTTTATAGTTGCATCTCTTACTGTCCCAAGCTTGCACTTTAAGCTCTTAGCACATGGAGCTCTTTGATGTTTTTCCAGTGTGTTACCTACTCTGTCACCTTCAGGCCATTAAATTCTTTCTGGTAAGGACCCTGAGAACTTCTCGCCTTTTATCTGGGTAACTCTCCCATATCCTTTCGGTGCCAGCCAGGTGTCATTTTCCTTGGGAAGGCTTTATTGAGTTCTCTCCCCTTCCCATGGTATCCTGTACTTTTCTTTTAAAAGTATTCATTTAACTGTTAGATGGCCTATTTTCCCCACTGGACCACAAGCTCCTTGAAAGTGGTACCAAGAATTTAATGGGTAACTTAAGAAACAATTGAGAAAAATGTCATTAGAAAATACCAGTGCTTTCTTTTTACTTTCTTTGAGCAAGGACAAAAATTCAGCTACCATTTCTGCTGATGCAAGTCATGCCCTAAATGATTACAGAGAGTTTCATCTCCTATCCAAAGGACAAGCTAATGTTGTGAAAATTGCCAAAGTGGGACTCAAGGGCAACAAACAAGATGGCTTAAAGACCTGAGATGTCTCTGAGGCTGCCACATGTCACTCCAGTGATGGAGGTGGACAGGGATCAGCTATTGATTCACCGGGTTAAAAGCCTTCCCATCACCCTCAGCAGCTGAAGGCATTGTGTCAAAGATAAGCAGGAGAAGAAAATGAAGCCTTGTCAAGTCTTTACACATATGATTTCTGGATACTGATGAGAGGCGTTGGATCAGAGGGGACAGCTGAATGTGCCTTCATTCCTGAGATTGTACTATGTGATGAAAGAACACAGCATTGAGAGTCAGAACTTCGTTCAAATCTTGGTTTTGCCAATGGCATTAGGGATCAGGAAAGATAGTTTGATTATTAGTCTCTGCAACGGGGTTGATGGCATCTATGTCACTTAGTTGATTTATTTGAAGAGAACAAAAAGAAGTTATTGGTTATAAAGTACCTACCACAGAATTAGGAAGTACTGGTATTAGTGGAAAATGATTGGATTGGCAGAGCTGATCTCATGCAATCATTGACCTGTCCATTCAAAAACCTCATCAAGTGTCTCCTAAGTGCTGCTGATACATAAGCAAACAGGTTTAATGTTCTTCTCTTTATGGAGTTTTCACTGAAAGAAAACAATCTGAAAAGGTAACGAAATACATAACAGAAGGATGACAGTTTTGTCAGTTGCCTTAATACTGTTCTTGATAGCATTTTCCCCCTTTTTCCTGATCAAGGATTCTAGTCCGGGATCATGCATTGAGTTTCGTTGTCTTGTCTCTTTTGTTGTCTTTACTTCAGAAATGTTTCTTGGCCTTTCCTTGACATACATGACACTGACATTTTTGAAGAGTCTGGGCCAATTGTTTTGTAGAAGGTCTCTCAGTTTGGGTTTGTCTGATTGTTTTCTGACAATTTGCCTTTTAGAACCATGCAGCCAGCAAATGGCGCAGCTGAGACTGACCTCATGTCTTGGTCACTTTCCTTTTAAATATTCCAGGAGGCTTGGAGGTCAGAAGACCCCAGACCCCCATCCCTAGAAGGGCAGTCCTGGTCACACAGCCAGTGTGTGGAATAACAGCAGTTTCAAAATGGTCCTAACCAGTGAGAACACCTCCTTCCCAGTTGAGCCTGGCTGTTTCCTGATTTGTCATTTAGTACCTCCAGTTCTGAGTGACAATTAAAAAAACCCCTTAAGTTATTACTTCATTTTGTCTTCATCTCAAGGTGACAGTTTGTCCTGCTTTAATGGAGCAGACAGGAAAAACATTAGAGAAATTAGACCAAATGTGGGTAAAATGCCATAACACCATTTCACTTCTATTATGATGTGTTTTTCAAAACTGTAGGGCATTGAACAAAATGCACTAAAATGTGAAAAAAAACCCTTTTATTTGGAAAATTCTTTTTAAAAGCTGAACAATTGATGTAGCTAATCTATAATTTACCCAAATGTTGGGTACTTGATTATATTGGCATGCTAGGAGTTAGCTCACTGAATTTTCTCAAAGAAATGAGATAGACAAATAGGCAAGTAATTGGTGTTCTGAGCCCATATTCTGCTTTCCATTTCATGAATTGGACCTCAAGTACATTTAAAAATTTGTCTAGATGTTTAAAAAAATGTCCAAACCAGCCCTAAATGAACTCTGCCTTTTCACAGCTTTTTTCCACTTGTAATTGGACCTTTTCATTTCCTTTTTAGTTTTGTCTTTAGAGAAGATTAGGAGGATGTCACTAGGTATGGCTGGGGGGAGAACCTCCTTACATTTAACTCTTGTGGCTGCAGTGGGTGGTGGGGGTGAGCAGTGAGGGAAAATACTTCAGATATCACTGTCCTACTAGTGAGCAGCGATGGGTATGTGGGTTGTTTATACCAAAAACATTAATTCAAAACAATCTGCTGGGCCCACCATTAAACACAGGCATCAAAATAGGTAGTAGATTTAACAAATAATCCAGACATGGTTCCTCCCCTCAGAGAATCTATGTAGGGCATTGATGAGGCAATTGTATAGGGTAAAAACAAGGGCACACAAATAGGTTTGGAGGGAGGTAGAGTGGGCAGGGTTAAATGTGTATTTTGCTCATTGACTGCTACTTTTATTTCATGGGAAAGGACAAAAGCAGAAAACAGTGTGGCTTGTTTAAAAAGTTAAACATCTCTGTGGTGTCTACTCCCATTGAACTTGGAAAATTAGTGACCAAAGATTTTTCAAAGAATGGTGATATCAGGGACCAGGGTGACCAGAGAAATCAAGCAGCTGTTTTTAGATTTTTCCTTAGAAAAGCCCAGAGGAGTTTCCTCACAATTCTGAGATGGAAGTTCTTGGAGACAGGGGGGCAGAGGAGTTTAGTGTTACTTGATCTCTGTTCAAGGTGGTAGAGTGATAGCACTCTATGCATAGCAGGACTGCTTGCCCTTCTGAATTAGTGGCTTTCCATCCATCTTTATATGCCAAGCCTCTTGCTTTTTCCAAGAAAAATATTGACTTAATATTTATTACGTTTACTTAATATTTACTTAATATTTATTTGCTTGATATTTATTATAGGCAATTATTCTTCAGTCTCTCTCTTTAGTCTTTTGATTAACACACATAATTTCTGTCTCTACACTCACAGACAATATTTCAGAGCACTCATGAAACAGATATGAGATGATTAGGATTATAGTTGCCTTTGTAGTAAGTGTTGAGGGTAGAAAGGGGGGAGCTTCCAATGTGATCAAGTTTATCTTCCAAATTCTTAGTGTTGCTGAGAAGGCGTCCTGAGAAGTGCTGTCTAAGCTGAGACTTGAAGGCATTGTGATAGTAGATGTGCTCTAGATGGCAGGCAGAACACTGGCAAAGACCTGGAAACTGGAGAGAACATTGTGTATTATATCAGAGACTCTGATGGAAGGGTGAAAACAAGGCAAAAGAGACACAGTTGGAAAAGGTTGAATGCTTTGAAAGTGTTCCATCCACCACCTCCATCTTGAGGACCATTGGTAGCTATGGGAGCCCCATGAGATGGAAAGTGGTAGAATCAGATTCACATTTCAGAAAGAACACTCTGGCAACAGGAGGGTGAAAGTGCTCTAGGGGCAAAACTGGGAGCAGAGAGACCAACATCTGGATGAGAAGGGTGGTCATTAGGATAAGGAGAGGTCAAAGAATGACAACTATGTAGGAGAGGAAATCAACATTTTGTGATGAATTAGATGTGGGGAATGGAGGGGAGAAGGAGTCAAAGATGCCCAACTTTCTTCACACCTGTCTTGTACCTTAACCTTGCTTTTAGATGTGGAGGCTTCCCTGCATCCTCAGTTCTTTGTAATACCATGACCTCAAATCTCAGCATTGACCACAGACCCATTGGTACCTGTTTGTGCCCTGGTGGTGTCAATAGCACCCATGGCTACAATCTGTCTTTGACATGTTGGTGCTGGTCAAGACCTGGCCCCAAGCTTGGTGCCTTGACATTTGCTCTGTCTTGGGTGTACAGTCACAGGATACCATAGTGCTTCGGAGAAGGGGCTTTACACTGTGATCTGGACTCAAGTCCTAGCTCTGCTCTTAGTTTTTAGTGTGACCTTTGACAACTTCCTCAATCTTAGTGGTAAAATAGCAGAACTATTGAGGTTAAGAGGATGAGATGAAGGCATAACTAAGAGACACAATGCTCTGCATAGGAAGTACAGAATAAAGGCTGACCAAGGAGAAGAGATAAATGAAGAGATAATATAGAAGGTGATACAGTTTAGTTCTATAATATTCAGTCTGACACCTCACAGAAGGGTAACAAAAGTGTCCATTTGGGTTCAGAGGTGAAGGAAGAATCCCTTTTAGCAGGACAACATGGATGAGGTGTGCCAGGAGCCCTGGGTGACCATGTGAAAGTTCTGAGTCCTAAACCCTGGACTCAAGCCAAAGCTGGAAACGGGCCTCCTCAAGTCTCCTGTCCCCGGGCTGTCTTAACCTTTTTCATGGTGGTTTTCCTCTCTCCATTAAATGTTTGTAGTCTTACTTTGTCTTCAAATACAGGCCTTCCTTGGCTTTCCTTCTCCGTTGATATGCAGCTGTTGTCCCCTACCTCTTGTCACTAGGTGGCTTTTACAGGTTCCAACTATTTGCCTTTATTCCAAAGAGCAGGCGGGATGTAGGGGTGGCAGTGGCCAAGGAGTGCGTTGCCTCCTGGAATCTCCCCTCTAGGAAACATTGGACCACTCTGCCTGAAAACCTGGCATATCCCCGAGTAAAGGCTGTGTTTCTAAAACACACTGAATAGTTGTAATCCCAACAGTAACAATAACCTGTTTGCATCAATTCTCTGTGTTGGTTATATATGATCTGCATTTATTCTGACTAAAGAATGGTTGATTAAGCAGCATGTTTTCTGATCGCTTAGCTTCCATGGTAAATGGGTTGTTAGGGGTTGAATTATCTACCGTCCAAATGAATATATTGTAGCCCTAACCCCTAGGACCTCAAAATGGGACTATATTTGGAAATAGGATTTTTAAAGAGGTGATTAATTTAAATGAGACGTCTAGAGTGGGCTCCAATCCAATCTGTCTGGTGTCATTCTAAGAAGAGAAAATTTGGATACACAGACACCAGGGATGTGTGTACACAGAGGAGAGACCATGTGAACACCCAGTGAGGAGGTGGTCATCTGCAGGGTCAAGGAGTGAGGCCGCCAGAGACATCAACCATGCCAACACCTTGGTCTTGGACTTAACACCCTCCAGAGCTGTGAGAAAAGAAGTCTCTGTTGTTGAAGCCACTCGGTCTGTGGTATTTACATGACAGCCTTAGCAGACTAATACACTGGTGTGATATATTTGAGACTCCCATGTCTGAAAATAACAATTGTACAGAATAAATGTTTATAAATTTCAGAGGTAACCTAGATCACACTAAGAATAAGTTCCATTTTTGCAAATGAGGGTACTAAAATTCATAGAGGGGAAAATGACCGATCTAAAGTCAGAGCGAGATCACAGAGCGAGAAAGGGGTCTGGATTGGCTCAAATGGAAACCTTCTGGACACCAGTGCCTGGGTTCTTCACCATGATACTATGGTGCCAAAAAATGCTGATCTCCACTGCCTGTTCTCCTTTCCCCAATGTAAATATTACCCCATGTTTTTCTCTGTGGATCTGTTTCTGTATGTCAGAGAACTAGCTGTGGTTTGTAATCATAAATTTAATTCTGATTATTTTTTTAAAAATCTCTACCTCTTCCACTATCCTAATGTAGCATTGTGCTTATAATCATGGAAGATGGGGTTGGTTTTGGAAAGAGCCTCTTGATTTCTTTGCCAGGTGAAAGGCAGCCAGCCCTTTGCATATGGTGAAATGATTAACCTCCATGGGCACGGGTATGTAACAGAACCTACTGCTGGGCTCTTCAATTTATACCTTAAAAGTGTCCACATGTGGCTTCAGGGGAGGCGTGTGTCCCTAACCTTCCCACACGGTGAACACAGGCATCTGCGCTTCTTGCTGCTCCGGTCACGGAGAGCCCTGCTGAAGCCCATGGTTTAGGACTTGTTTTTCCATTTTGTAATGTGCTTTAAGGCAGAAAGCTGTGAGCCACCTGATGCCCCATTGGTGACTTTGCTTTTCTTGACTCTCCACCCTTTTAACACATAGGGGTGAAGTGGAAGCGGCTTATTTTAGGAATAATGAAATCTAAAAACATGTAGCCCAGTCTATCCTACCAGGTTGTGGCTCCTCATTGAACAAGATCACCGCAGACATTTATTTCAGGGATCAGACTGTGTTCATCACCTACTCCAGGCAATGTAATCTTAGGATGAAAGTGGCTATGATTTTCTCAATGATATTTCCCATCAGAGGTGGAAACACTGTCTACATTTTTCTACAACCCAAACTGATCGAGAAATTCTATGTACTTCTCAAGGTCCGAATTTCACAGAACTTTTTTTTTTTCTGTAAGTGGCTTTTTATTTTTAGTTTCCCTTCTCTCTCCTCTACATTTTTTCCCCCAAAAATCATTTAATGCTTTCAAAAACAATGAATAGTATTCTCCATTTTTATATTCTAAACACAACTCCTGCATAGTTCTATTGAATTCTTTGTTGGTCTTTTTTCCCCCCAAGTTATGGTTTTAAAAATAATCTAGAACTAATTTGCCTAATGAATATGCAATTATTTCAAGAGTCTTTTGAAGTTTTTGAAAACCTTCAGTCAGCATCTTTCTGGGACATGTGATGAATGTAGCATCAGGCACTTAGAAGCTGTTTCTATTTGGCATGAGCAGGTATAATTTTTGCACATTTCAAAGCTGGGCACAACAGGGTCATTTACCCTGTCCTTTACCAAGGGTAGCTAGTGCTTTCGGCCTAGCCTTGCTCCCTCTGCTGGTAGAAAAGCTGAATCACTGCTGCTGGGGCATTTGGGGTAAAATAGAAACACGCTATGGCAGTGATGACAGGCAAGATAGAAGAGGGTGCAGTTCGATTCAGCCACTGCCAGTAATGGCTACTACTTGTAGTATGTTCATCATGTAATGCATTTTACATACATCCTAATGGTCATTTGGCAAAAGGGGGGAATATTGTCACTTAGGGCCATCAATCAGGGTTGGCGAGTTCAGAAAAATTTGCAAGATCATGCAGATAGTAAGTGGCAGAGCCTCTGTTCTTCAACATTTGTCACGGAGCCTGTGTTTTGTGTGAGGCACTACCCCATGCAATTCGGGAAGTGAGGAAATGAGCTTGACCGGGATCCTGCCCAGAATGTATATCTTCTAGTCGAAAGAAGACAAAACAGCCTGATAGGTAGCCAAGAAAAGTCAGAAAAGAGACAAGATAGAGGGCCGCATCACGGAAGCAGAAGCCAGAGAAAAGGAGAAAAATTTTATCCCAATAGAGAGAAAATTTGTCCTCTGAGTTTTCGCTCACAGCTCCCTGTTTCCTGCCGACTGTGCACCTTGTGTTTTTGAAAGTGCCTCCTGGATAGAATATTTCACTAATCGTGTTTGACCTGGGAAACCAGATTCCTCCTTTGTGCTTTTATTTTTTTCCCCCAGTACCTCAGTGAAGAAGCCAGCTGGGCTTTCTCCATTGCTGAAGGAGGCAAAAACATCCCAACCTCAACCGTGGGACTCATTAGCCTCTGCTGTCAAATTGCCGTGATCATACAGGTGTGAAAGACGCCGCGCCTTCCCAGTCCTCGCTGGGCCAGTGTCAGCTGGAGTCCTCCAGAAAAGCACCGCGGGCCTGCCGCCGATGCCAGAACGTGGCATCTCGTGGACCTCTGCCTTTCAGTAGAGTTGCTTTTGTTTGCTTCACCAAATGGAACAAAATGATTTCTCCCATGTTCTGTCTGTGTTATATAATTTTTTTCTTCTGGCCCCATGTGAGTATCAGGGTTCTTCTGGTTGTGGGGAGCTGGTGTGACTGGCTCAGGCAAGCCAAGGAGAATTACTCTAAGAATCTCAGGGATTAGACTCAGGAGCAAAAAGTCAGCAGGAGCGAAGGCAGTCAGTCCTCTTGGACATTCTCTTTTGAAGCATACAGACTGGGGCTTCTGGTTGTTTCTTCATATTTGTTTGTTTCCTTTTGTCTCATAACCAGTTGTTTGTTCTCGTACATTCGTGCTGGTGCACGGCAATTCTCCGATGTGCATCTTCTCAGTCTGAGCTACGAAAAGAAGCTACCAGGCTACATCTAACCACCCATGCTGGTGGGGACTTGCGTAATATGGGCATCATTCCAGGCTTCCACCCTGTTCCCAGCTACAATAAGGGGGCGGGGGTAGATTTGGCCAAACAAGAATAAGGGTCAGGCACTCATCTTGATACTTGGATTTTTATACATAACTAATTTTAAAGTATTTTACATTTTCTTGGGACTCAGCACAACATGAAAACTGTCCATAGTAGGACAACATCTGTGGACATTTCATTACTTCTTTTTGTGGGGGAAATGGGTTTACTTGTTCTGTATAAAGACTAGAATTGATGAAGAGATCCATATAATTCAGGCAAAAATCTGCTGCTGAGGGAGAAGAGAGAAGGTGGGGATGTTTTGAATTAATTAAGTCAGTTAATGACACTCAGATACACAAGGTAATTGCTTAGGCATCCTCATCAAAGTATGAACAAGGTTTGGGCGGTTCTAACTGGCATTGTGAACCTGAAGTTACTTCCTTGTCACAAGTTTCTTCTAGGGGGGATTCTTTTTGGTGTCTTTGCACTTTCAGGCTCTCTGTCTGCTCTTATCCCTCAGTATTGTTGCTCGATGAGAATAGTATCCATCTTATTTTGCTGTCACTAAGGTTATACTGTCTCCTATATAATAGATTTCCTAAATCATATATACTAAATAGGTCAGTCACTTGAGTGATCTATAGTAAAGCAGACCAACTAATAATTAGTTCAAAACTCCTTTAGTCAGAGATTGTTCAACTGGCCAATTAATTAATGAAATAGATATACTGGTACCAACAATGTGCTTAGGACTGTGCCAAGTACTAACAGGTAAGTGGCTTTATAGTTTATTAGTAAAGATCTTAGGAAGGGTCTTAATGTGAGTCTGAATGACCCATTTTCAAACTGGGCATGAGGGGATAGGAGTAATGACAGTTTGCTCATTGGATGATTGTAAATACTAGGAATCCTACATAGAAAACACCAAACACACAGTAACCTTGTTTTAGGTTTAATGTAGTTACTATTTACTTTGGTGGGCATGAATTGTCTTGCGTAATTCTCAAGTACAAGAAAAGTCACATTTCTTTATTTCTCTGATATATACTGCCTTTTCTGATCTCTGCATTTTTCTGGGAGAGATCATCAATTTCATTTGTTTTCTAGAGGCTTCTAACCCTTTCTAAGGGTATGAAAAGTCTCTGTGGATCTTAGCAGTTCTCCACACTTGGGAAAGTTCTGTAGACCTCTCCTGACTCTGCTCCCCACTGATGAACTTGCCCAAACCTTTCTTGGCCCATGAAGGTAGGTGGCTCTCTATCTTTGTGGCTCAGTTTGGGTTTGAAGATCTCTGGCCATGGTTTCCAGGACTACAACTCCTGTACTTTATTTCCCTTGGCTGAGAAACCTTCCATTTTGTTGGTTTGACCTCCCTCCCTGCCCACACCAAGTATAAAAGCCTGAGGCAAGGCAGGAAAGTGTCTTTGAGGCATTTGGCAACTTTGCTTTCGTTTCTGAAAGACAAAATTTGTAAGTCCTCCCTGAGGGCAAAAAAAAAAAAAAAAAAAAAATCTAAACACTTTGTTTCCTTCTTGATGTTTGTGAGAGAAAATGGCATGTGGCATACTCTTCACATTTAACCATCAATTATAAATTAATGCCTCAGAAGATCAACCAGTGCCATGCTTCCCATCTTCCTCATGCTGAAGTCTTAGTGGTCATTCTTCTGCTGTTGAATATCCAGCTTGCCTTAGGACATGGTGTTTGCAATTTCCTCCTCTTGGAGCATCCCCTCCCTCAGTTCATAACTGGTTCTTTCTCCTTGTGTAGAGTCTCAGATGAAATGTTTACCTCTTCATAGGAATCTTTTCAGCATACTCTTTCTAAAGTAAAAATCACTTCAAGTATCAGCATACTAGTACTAGCATACTAGTACTATTTTCAAAGAAGTCACCACCACTTTGACTTACCTTATCAGCTGTCTCTTACATGCTGGAGTGTAATTTCCTCAAGGGCAAGGACCTTGTCTTATTGACCATGGTATCCTTAGCACAATGCCTGATATATACATACAGAGGCTTGGGAAATTGTTCTAGAATGAAAGAATTAATTATTCTGCCAAATGGTAAAGCTAATAGCAGTGAAAAAATTGATGAAAGAGATATGACAGAATCCTTGTTTGAAGATTACTTCAACTATCTTGTCTTAATATTAAAGAAATAATTTGAGGATCAACTCAAGGGTTGGGTAGAGGATCTTGGAGAGGTGATGTGGCATACACACACACACACACACACAAATGGAAGTTTTTAATTTCTCTAAATTTTCATGCTTGAATTAATAACATTAAAGGTAGATATAAAATCTTTATGTTTATGAAAAAGGGACGTGGATGTTAGAAGCTTGAGCAATATTGGTTAAAATTGTAGTGCCATAGTATGTTCTATGCTAACTCCATGAGAATTATTGGAAACTTGTTAAAAATAGAAGTTGAAGAACACCTTCCACAGACTTTCTGATTCAGCAGAGCTAGGATGGGTCTCCAAAGTCTGTATTTTGGAAAAAAAAAAAAAAAAAGAAAAGAAGACTTTACATGACTTTGCTTCTTATCCAAATTTGGGACCCAGTGGTAGATACTAAAAGTCTGTTGGATGGAAGGCATAGTGACTTTTAAAAGGGAAATCGTTGTGGATGGTATAGAACCTTAGCCCCCAAAAGAACAGAAGTTTTAAACAGCAATGTTCATGCTCAGTGGTTAATTGTTAGTGAAACCATAGATAGTTACCAATGTGAAAATCACAATTCACTCTTTATCCCCAGTGCCTCAGGTGAGTGGTAGTGGCGCTACAGTTTTAACCGTTTTTTTTCCCTGATTTGATTTTAAACTATTTTCATAGGAAAAATTTTGATGATAGAAGTAGAATAGCATAACGAATTCCTATATATCCATTATCCAGATTCAGCAATGATCAATTCATGGTGATTTTTTTCATTTATACCCTGATTTCCCACCACCCCACTTGCAGATTGTTTTTTAAAACATCAACGACACGACATCATTTCTGCCATAAACGTTTCAATCTGTAAAGCTAAAGACTCTTTAAAAAACATTCTCTTCGTACATATCACATGATACCAACCCAATTAGTGATTTCATAATTTTAAACATTCAATTTCCTCAGTTGCTTCAGAGATGTTTTTCACAATCGGTTTGATTTTAGGATCTAGACAAGGCCCATGTGTTTTAAATAAGTCTCCTAACTCTTGTTTGATCTATAGGTTGTTTTTTTAAAAATCTTCTTTACAATTAATTTGTTGAAAAATCTAGTCACTTGTTTTCAGTAGAATTTCCCAAGGTCTGAATTTGCTGAATTTATTTCTGTAGTATTGTTAAGAGCCTTTTTCTCTAACTTATACCAATTGGTAACCAGATGTAAAGCCTTAGTCAGACTAAAGCTTTTTTTTTTTAAGTTTATTTATTTATTTATTGAGAGACAGAGGGAGAGAGGGAGGGGGAATGTGAGCGGGGGAAGGGCAGAGACAGGAAGAGAGAGAATCCCAAGCAGGCATGGTACTGTCAGCCCAGAACCCAGTTCAGGGCTTGATCTTAGAAACCATGAGATCATGAGCTGAGCTGAAGTCAAGAGTCAGACACTTAACCAAATCAGCTACCCAGGCACCCCTAAGATGTTTTGTTTGCTTGTTTTTTAAAGATGATCTTACAAAGGATATTCATTTAGAATCTGGAGGCATGTGATGTCTTGTCCCTCTTTGTAATGGTGGCCACTACTAATGATGAGGTCCTAGGGACATCATTTTATTAGGGATGACAGAAATGGTGATGCTCCTATTTTATCATTTCTTCATTTATTATTTGGGGTATTTCTATAATAAATTATTGATTACTCAGGAAAATCGGGTTAAATGCTTTGACTTTTCCCTTTTATTTTCCTGTTAGAAAAGAAGTTGGTTCCTTGGCATCTATATTAGTGAGTGTGGGCTGCTATAACACAATACTATAAACTGGGTGGTTTAAAAAATAAATTGATTTTTCTCACAGTTCACAAGCCCAAGACTAACTCCAAGGTTAAGTTCCAGCAGAGTTCAGGTTTTGAGGAGACTCTCCTATTTGGTCTCATGCAGATGGCACCTTCTGGCAGTGTGTCCACACAGGCCTCCCCTTGACTCTTGGCACGGAGGGAGAGAGGGAATTATCTGGGGTTACTTCTTATAAAAACATGGCTCCTCTTGGATCAGGAACATACCTTTAGGCTCTAACAACCTAATTCCTTTCTAAACACCCTATTTCCAAATGCAGTACACTGGGGGTTAGGACTTCCATGTATACATTTTGGGGAGGCGCAGACATTCAGTCTATAACCGTATCTTTGCAGAGTGACCAATGCACTGTTTTCTTTTTGGCTTCTTTAATGTTACTAGCAACTGATGTATTGAGACAGATCCTGTATGTTTTAGTCCATTGCAATGATTACCTTTAGTTCTCATTGTTCTTTGTTAGTGTATTACTTCACTGGGTGGAGGTACTCTGTTGGTTCATCCAAGGAGGGGCTCAGCCAACTTTTTTCTGTAAGGACAAGATAGAAACATATTTCTCCCTCCTCCCCCATACCTTCCTCCAAACTCTTTAAGAGTATAAAGCTACTCTTAACTTAAAGGCTGTATAAAAACAGACTTGTGGGTGTGGCTTGAGGGCTGTAGTTTGCTGACTGCTTGTAGACTTTGACCTGCAATAAGTGGTTCTGCAACATAATTGTGTCCCTCTTTTGCTATTTTGGCCTTTGGGATGAAGTTGTAGAAGTTATCAAATGGTAAAGGCACACGAATTTGTGCTGCCAATTTCTTCTCCATGGGCTTATTCCACTTGACACCAGCAACGGATGAGAAAGCCTATTTCTTCCAGTCTTGCCGGAGTAGATTGTTGAAGTTTTAGGTTTTTGTCACTTTACCTGAGTGACAAATATAGTCTTAATTTGCATTTCTTTTACTGACTCTAGTCCATGAATATTTTATTTTTTTTCCCCAAACTGTTATCATTTTCTCCACATCAGCTTTCCCGCCTGCAAGAAGCAACTTCTTCTCATATGGATTAAGAGCAGTTTACATTACTCTTCTTGTGAACTGCATGTTTATATTTCTTACCCATTTTTCTATCATTTATTGATCTACTTTCTGTTTAGTTTTAAAATAAGAACTCATTATCCTGACAAAAGGTGACACATGTTTTTATTTTTACAATTTTGGGGGTCAAACTTAGCACACTTTACCATTATGAAATTTAGATTTTGAGTCCTAGGAAAGTATTTTCCACTTCCAAGTTTGAGGAATTCATCTCTTACGACTTATAAGTTGTTCTGGTAGCAGTTAGTAAGACATTTGTACTTGCTCAAATCATTAGATATGCTGCATTTGAATTAATGAAAAAGTTCAATTATATAAATTATATAAATTCAATTATTAAATGCAAAATTTCCATATGTGATTAAGTCTGTCTCTGAATTTTTTACTTGTCCCATTTGTCTTTGTGTCTATTCATGTACCAATAAACCATTTAACATTTTTATAGGTTAAATAAATGTTGTATCAAACTCATCCCTCCTTATTTCCTATTTCTCATGTTTTTCATAGTTTTCCCCCATGAGCTTTATAATCAACATTACCTCCAGGAAAATAAAAACCTGATGGCATTTAATTTGAGCTCATTAAGTATAAAAATTAAATTTGGGAGGATTGACAACTTTATGCCATTGGCCCTCCCTTGCCTAGAATATGGAAAGTCTTTATATTTGCTTAACTTGACTTTTGTGTCTTTCAGAAATACTTAAATTATTCTCATGTGGATTTTGCTGAAGTAGTATTGTTACTATGGTAATAGCATTATTATTGCTCTTATAAATGGGCTTTTCTCTTCCATTATGTCTTCCATAGGATTTTTGCTTATATGTCCATCATTTTACTTCTAACATTTCCCAGTGTGTTTCATTTGAGCATATCTCAGAGATGTGTTGAATTTTGCTTTGTTAGCCAATCTGAAAATATCGTATAGGTGTGTTAAGCCCATTTACATTCACTGATGTGCAGTGTGTCACATTTTGTGTGGTGTAAGATGATAAGATGTGATGTATGAGTACATATATAGTATTTAACCATGGACTTGCCTTGTCTTTTCTCCTCATTCTGTTTTTTGTTTCTTTGCTTTTTGTTTTTCCGTCCTATCTTTTGGAATTGGGGAAGATCTAGAATTTTGGTCTAACGGCTGTGGTTAGGTGAATACCTTTATATAATACACCCAAGGTCCTCTGTTCTGGCAGTATCTGATGCTTTCTGTCTAGGAACAATATTGAAATTAGTTAGCAATCTTTGGTTCTCCTTCCCATCCGTGTGCCAAAGCATCTATTATAATTTGATGCTAAAGTGATGTCATTTTCCCTCAGTTAACACTTAGAGGGCCATCAGAGAGCTTCATCTTCTTTATTTATGCTCTTTCCTTCTCTGTTTCCATTTTGATTGGGTATTACTAAAAAGGCAAAAAAGGAAAATGGCATTATCTTTTTTGTTCCATTTTGTTATAGGGATTTTTAACAATCTTTTTTGAAAATGTAAATCCAAGTTCATTAACATAATGTAATAATGATTTCAGGAATAGAATGTAGTGATTCATCACTTAAATGTGACATCCAGTGCTCATCCCAACAAGTGTCCTCCTTAATGCCCCTTGCCCATTTAGCCCATGACCACTCAGCACCCCTGCAGCAACCCTCAGTTTGTTCTCTGTATTTAAGTCTCTCTTATAATTTGTCCCCTCTTTATTTTTATCTTATTTTTGCTTCCCTTTCCCCTATGTTTGTGTTTTGTTTCTTAAATTCCAAATATGAGTGAAATTATATGATATTTGTCTTTCTCTGACTGACTTATTTTACTTAGTATAATACACTCTAGTTCCAGTCATATTGCTGCAGATAGCAAGATTTCATTCTTTTCAGTCACCAAGTAATATTCCGTGTGTGGAAGGGGGTGGGTGTGTGTGTGCACGCACGTGGATACACACACACACCTTTATCCATTCCTCAGTGCCATCCATTGGGCTCTTTCTGTACTTTGGTTATTGTCAATAGTGCTGCTATAGACATTGGGGTACATGTGCCCCTTCGAATCAGCATTTTTGTATCCTTTGGATAAATATCTAGTAGTGCAGTTGCTGGGTCATAGGGTAGTTCTAGTTTAACTTTTTGAGGAACCTCCATTCTGTTTTCCAGAGTGGCTGCACCAGTGTGCATTCCCACCAGCAGTGCAAAAGAGATCGTTTTTTCCTGCATCCTCATCAACATCTGTAGTTTCTTGGGTTGTTAATGTTAGCCATTCTGACAGGTATGAGGTGGTATCTCATTGTGATTTTGATTTGTATTTCCCTGATGATGAATGATGTTGGGCATTTAGTCGTGTGTCAGTTGGCCATCTGGATATCTTCTGAAGCACTGTGCATGCATGTCTTTTGCCTGTTTCTTCATGGGACTATTTGTTTTTTGGGTATTGAGTTTGAGAAGTTCTCTATAGATTTGGAGTATTAACCATTTATCTGATATGTCATTTGCAAATAACTTCTCCATTCTATTAGTTGCCTTTTAGTTTTGCTGATTGTTTCCTTGGCTGTGCAGAAGCCTTTTAATTTTGATGAGGTCCAAGTAGTTCATTTTTGCTGTTGTTTCCCTTGCCTCTGGAGAGCTATCCAGTAAGAAGTGACTGTGGAAAAATGGCACAATCTTTATTCATGCCTCATTCCACCTCTTCCTCCCACAGAGCCTGGATAACTACCTACATGTTGAAGAATGAGACCAGATTTGGATAGACAAAAGGGAGCCATTTTAGTCATCTGTTTTAGTAAGTACTTTACCTTTTTAGTAATGGAATATCCTGAAGGCATTTTTGACACTTTCTTGAGTGTTTTATAAGTGGAGAGATAATTACCACTGTGCAGAGCAGTAGTCCACTGTCTGTTAGCACCCTGGGGGGAAACAGGGAAATCATTTTTAGTTTACCCAGGAGTCTGGTGACTAGGAGCCATCTCTTAGCAAGCATCCTGTGGTCAAGTCACACAGAAAAGATGCAGTGTTATCTGCACTCAAGAGACTCTGATGTACATCTAATGAACTTAATACTGCAGACTAGTGCAGACGTGAAGAGTGCTTCTCCCAAGAAAGCCCTTCCCCAGATATTCTGAACTGCTCATGTCATCAAGCATGTGAGGAAGGGAAGGGACTCCCTTCAACTTCACTGGCATTGAATTTCCAATTAGTAACATAGCCTGAAAAACAGCTATAAAAGTACACTTTGGTTGTGCCATAAAATTCATGCCTCATCTCCTGGAGTAATCTTAAAACATTAAAACACATATATGAGATAATGGGATACAAACTTAAGATAGCAAAGTGGCAAGCTGGTTTAGGATGGAGGATAAAGGGGAGTTGAGAGCTATCTTCTAAGGTGTGGGAGGGCAGCCATTGGTCTTTCCTTGCGTGCCTACAACTTTGGGTGGGAGAGATCTAATGAGCATGTTGCTGATTTGCATGCATCTCTTAGCAGGTAGTTCTGGTGAACTTCCGAATCTCTGCACGTTCTTCCCAGTTCAAAGCTTTATGACCTTGTGGGATCTTTTTGGTGCTCCACTTACCCTAGACTTCTGTCATACTCCTTGCTCTTAGAATGTGGTGCTTCATGTCCTGAGCTAGAAAGAACCCTCATGAAGGATGTGTGAGCCTCAGGTTTGAACTGTGTAGGGTACATATCCTGGAAACCCTTCAGAATTAAAAAACTGGATGCCAGTATGAAAATTTTTATTTTCCAAAATAAATTAGAAAAATTCTGCGTATTAGTGGAAAGATTAAGATCAACCTTAAAAGATTAAAATTAGGGAAATAATGGGTATAGGTTATATTTTCTATCAGTCTTTTTCTTTTTAATGAATTTTTCATTGCCCTGAGCCTGTCTGTTTTGAGATGTGGTAAAAGCCAATTGTATTTATACTTAACTTGAACTTTGGGTCCCTATAATGCGTGAGATCAGGGCTGACTTTCTCAAGCAGGCTCTCTTCTCTCCACATCTTCTATTACACGAAGAAGAAAGGAGAGAGAGGAGCTATACAGGCAGAAATGAGCTCTCATCATCTAAAGTGGTACATGTCCCTGCCCACCCCCCACCCCCTCACAGGCTCTGTGGGGGAATTCTGAGTATTAGCTTCAAAAAAGCCCTTCTTTATGCCAAAGCTGCTTTTAGATTTGGCTTATTGGGACTCTTTTGTAAACTCCAGCACTGATAATGGGAAATGTTTATTCTCAAAATGAAGAAATGGAGATGTAATGGCCTAAAGTTATAAGCCAGAGCTATCCAAAAATTTCTAAAGTGTGAAAAATTATGTTCTCTCCCCCTGCTGTTAAAGATGATACTGATTTTACCCTTTTTTGGTACTACCCCTTCCATGTCTTTCCAGAGTGGCTTTTTGCATTTTTGTAATAAGAAATTGGAGGAAATTGGGAAGACAAGGGTGAGAAGGGTCTGTTACAGGTCTGGGTGACAAATATTTTTATGACTGTACAAGTGAGCCATGGAAGAAGTTGAATATGAAGGAAGTGGAGGGAAAAGAAAGTGAACATTTAAATTAATCTTGAGCTCCGTATATCCCACGCAGGGTACTTTAGAATACAAGTTAAGAACTTCAATTATTTTAAAATTAGTAACTTTTCTTTTGGGATTGTAGTTCTTTGGTTGCAGTAATGTTCTAAGACTAGTCCCTAGGGTGGCGTCTCAAGCTGTTTCTAGTTATGATAACTTGTTTTCTGGTCACTTATAGAACAATTTCCCTAGGTTCAGCATGAAGTATAGGTTATATTTCACACATCTCTGCTGTTCAAGGGGTATAACTCCTGGAGCTCTGTATTGAAAAGGATTAAGAAACCCCACATGAGTTTTAGCAGAAAAGGATCCTCTGATTGGTTAGTAATGTCTGCTAATGAATGTGAGATGCCATTGAACATTCTAGGCCATAGACTCTTGCACAGACATTGGAACATGTTGCTGACCTGTGATATAAAGCTGATGTAAGATAAGATCTGCAGAATCTGCTATTTACACTGATTTTTGTTGTCGAAACTAAGTGGCAGTGTAATACCAAGTTTTAATAAAGGGAATGAGTTAATTAACATAGCAAAGTTTCTTCCCCCTCAGTTTTACTGAGGTATTATTGACATAGTATACTGCACAAGTTTAAGGTATAAAATATGTTCATTTCATACCCTTACATATTACAAAATGGTTACCACCATAGCATTAGCTAACACAGACATTAAGTTATTATCCATCTTTTTGTGTTGTGAGAACCTTTAAGATCTACCCTTTTAGCCACTCTTGAGTATATAACAGAGTATTATTAACTATCATCACTATGCTGTCCATTGGATCCCCAGAAATTACTCATCATGGACCTGGAAGTTTGTACCCTTTGGTCAACATCTCCCCTTTCCACATCCCCAGTCCCTGGTAGCAACCATTATACTCTCTTTCTCTGAGTTCAGCTTTTTTAGATTTCCCACATAAGGGAGATCATAGACTATTTGTCTTTATCTGTCTGACTTATTTTACTAACAGAATTTTTTCTTAATTTGAGAGAGAGAGAGAGAGAGCAAGTAGGGCAGAGGGGCAGAGGGAGAAAGAGAGAATCTTAAGCAATCTTCATGATCAGCATGGAGCCAGATGTGTGGCTCTATCCCATGACTCTGGGATCATGACCTGAGCCAAATTCAAGAGTCAGATGCTCAACTGACTGAGCAACCCAGGTGCCCCAAGAAAGGTTTTAATGGAAGGAACCTAATTTGTGACTGGACTCTGGGAAACATAAGAATTAACCTCAATTTCACTACTCTTTTGGACTTGAAAGTTCTGTTGAAACTCTAAGCACTATACAGACTGTGTTCAAAAAGTCAAGCACTTCACCATATGAATTGTTCATACTATGTCCTCTGCCTGGAATCCCTACAGCAAGAGTCTAAACCCCTTATACCTTAAGCCATCTCACCATTTTATTGAACGGTTTGGTTTGTTAGGAGGGCAACTATGAGAACATTTCTGTAGCTGTAGGAATTTGGTTTGTTAATAATACCTCCCATTTCTGGGCTGTTTTGCAAATATTAGCTTATTGAAAACCTACGAAAAGCCTAGAAGATCAATATTATTATCACCCTTTTGTGAAACAACTGATGCTCAGGGAGGTTATGTAACCAACCCAGGTACACATTTCATTAATAGGAAAATCCTACTCTGCATTTTGCAGAACTTGAGCTCTTAATCATATCTTAAACTCCCAATTAGTTTACTTGTTTGCTTATTCCTTATATACAGTACAAAATTAAGGATTTGTAGTTGTTTTCTAGCCCCAGCCCAGGCTACACCATGCATGGATTGTAAATCCTGGTGCTGAGTCCAAATCCATGGAGTTTATGGACCCAAAGGAAATGGAGACTGGCACTCAGGAGGGAATGGGATGGTTAGGCAGATTGGTAGTGAAGAGGTTAAGTGAATGGAGAGTGGAACTCTTGGGTTCTCCAATTTGTTTTTGAATTCAACCATTTTTTCCCCCCTAAGTACCTGCCATGTGCCATGGAGTATGCTAGAAATCAGAGCTCTAAACCAGCAAGCACAGGATCAATCCATGTCTTCATGGAACTTATAACTTCTAGAGACTGAATGTTTATGTCCTTCTCATATTCCTATATTGGACATTTGATCCTCAGTATGATGGTATTAGGAGGTGTGGCCTTAGGTGAATAGGTCATGAGAGTAGAGCCCTCATGAATGTGTTCATACCATTATAAAAGAGACCCCAGAGAGCTCCTGTGAAGGAAGCAGGACTCACCAGACACCAAATAACCAGTGCCTTGATCTTGGACCTCCTACCCTCCAGAACTATGAGAAATAAATGTTTAAACCATTCTGTCTCTTGTTACAGCTTCCCAAGCTGCCTATGACACAGACTAATGAGCAAGATGCAATTAATTGATTTACCTCTCAGATAAATGCAAAATGAAGTGGGTTAGTGTTCTGAAACAAGGTACTTGGTGCTATAAGAAGGTCTAAGGGGATTTGGCAACATTGACGGTCAGGGAAGGCTTCCCTGAAGAAGAGACACTTTAGACCTAAAGAGTAAGTTAATTTTGTGAAGCATAGAAGGAGAAGAATTCCAAAGAGAAACCAGCATGTGGAAATCCTGTGGTAAGAGGGTATGCAAGAAGCCATTGTGACTAGAGCAGAGAGGGAAGAGGAGCTGGTTGGAGAGGTGGGCAGGGGACATGTGTATGGTCTTGGGCCACATGTAGGGTTATAGTCTTTATCTTCATAAGTTTGGGTAGCCGCTGAACGATTTTAACTAGGAGATTGGCTTGACCAGGCTTAAATTTCAATTAGATCATCTGAGCTGTGATGAAAAACAGACTGGAGGGGAACAGAACAAAAGCAAGTAGATCAGCTTGGGCAATTTCGGCAGGATCTGTGTCTAAAAACACGATCTCTCAAGATACTTAGTCAATGGGGGTTTTTAGTCCATTGTGTTCTGGTAGCATTGGGATGAAGACATCCAAACAGTAGGCTCTAAATCTACATGGAGTGTAGTGTACTAGTGAAGAGCCCTGGCTTTGAACAGTATCTGGGGTTGTCTTTTATTGACATTCACAGGTTGCATTGATCATTGATGTTCATTTTTAACCAACATCCAGTCTGCCCTATCCAATGTTTCCTATCCAGTATTCACAGTCCAGTATTTTTCAGTGCCAGCCTGCCTTCATGTGGCCGTTTAAACGTACTTTTTCCTAAGTAATTTGTTCATGAATTGTATGTGATATATTTCCAGCCAATGAGAAATGTAGGGAAGTAGGAGAGCATGAGGATGTGCTTCTGAGGAAAATTTCTGTTTTGTAAGAAGGAAGTTACTCAATGAATTGTTGCTATGGAAATGAATGATCTTTTTATTTGGGTCAGATAGGATGAATGAACTCTGATTACATATGGCCCTGTGTCAAGAAGTCCTATACTAGCCAATTGTCTGGAAACAAACAAAAATCTGTACTTTCTTTTCTGCAATGATTTGTCTTGATTCTTGGAGTTTTGTAAGGACATGTAAATACACCCTAGACCACCTGGATAGTTTGTTTTTGTGGGCTTCCCCCGCCCCCCCCCCACCTTGATTGCTTCATTTCAATAGAGTCAATTAGATTGTCTGTGCAGATGATTCATTTTGGTCAAAAGATTGTCAGAAAACATGAACTGAGTAGTTACTGGAGCCAAAACTTTACCTTTAGCTGTGGTCTCCCACAGCCTTTTGTTGAAGGATTTCATATAACCCCTACCTGGAGATCGTTTTAGCACTTTTTTTTTTTACTTAGGCTGTTGCAGGGAACCCTGAACCAACTTTGATATTCTTGAATGTGAAGATCAAAAGCCTAGCTCTTACCTGAAGTCCTAATAAGACTTTCGAACCACTAGCAGCTCTTAACACACTGGCTTGATGCTCCTAATATGAATTGGATGATTTAGTGCCAAAACTTGATTTTGAGCATTGCACCTGAAATACTGTCTCCCTACCCAACCCCTTATGTCTCTATCTGAATTCACTAAGTGATTTCTAGAATTGTACCTTCCTTAGAATACATTCCTAAAGGCCATACACATTGAGTGCCTAGAACTAGGCACTAGCCTAACTTAACTATGCTAAGGATGAGCATACTTGCGACTACAGGAAGAATGCTAACATTTGAGTGCGAGGCATGGTGCTAAGGGATTTATATAATATTACTATCAGCATGTAACAGATGAAAATAAACGTTAAAAGAGATGAAATAGGGGCGCCTGGGTGGCTCAGTCGGTTAAGCGCCGGCTTCGGCTCAGGTCATGATCTCACGGTTCGTGGGTTCGAGCCCCGCGTCGGGCTCTGTGCTGACAGCTAGCTCAGAGCCTGGAGCCTGCTTCGGATTCTGTGTCTCCCTCTCTCTCTGACCCTCCCCTGCTTGCGCTGTCTCTCTCTGTCTCTCAAAAATAAATAAAAGACAAAAAAAAAAAAGAGATGAAATAACTTGATCAAGTCTCTAACTAGTTAGCAGGTGGTAGAGATGAAGTTTGAACCTGGACTTGCCTCACTCCAAACCCACTTTACTGAAGATGAAGGATTCAGGGTCGCATAGTAAGAAGCATGGAATGCAGTGCCAGTGAAATCCTAGGCAAGCTACTTAGGTGTCCTGTGTCTGTTTCCTCACCTGTATAGTGGGAATAATTATTAGTACCTATGTCAAAATTTGTTGGGAGGGTTAAATGGGTAAATAGATATTTGAAGTACCTAAAACAATGCATGGCACAAAGTAAGTGGTAGATGTGGTTGTAAATATAATGTTCCCATTGCCATTAGATAAATGTGCCAGAGTTTATAGTATTGCCACTTTGGAATCAGTGTCATTGTGTACTTGGTAATTGAAGGGGCAATACTTTTGAGGAATGTGGGGGACCAGCCCACGCACCCCAGTCGAAAGGTCCCGAGTAGGGGGTTGGTGTCGGCGCAATATCTATAAGACAGACAACGACAAACAAGACGGACAACGTGGGTGGTGGAAAAGCCACGTTTTATTTAGATGGCCACGTTTTATTTAGATATACCATAGGTGATTACATCATTTCTTTAGTTGTTACATAGTTCAAGGTCTTTGAAGTGAAGACATGCTCCAGAAAGGATCGTGCTCAACAGGACAGGTGTAAATATCAGGAATTATCAAGTCATTGCAGGAGAGGGATTCCCTAATAATAGTCTGGCTCCAAGCAGAAGATGAGCCTGCAGATTTCTATGAGGATATTTACATTTCTTAAGGCCCCTCATCAGTTATGCATGGGCAAGATGCTCATCCTTTAATAGGCAAATCTATTGGCAGAGGCTTGAGGTTTACTCCCAACAGCAGACAAAGAGCTAGAAAGCAAAGTAAGGGGAGGGCTGGCGCCACTGACCAAACCAAGTTGATTCAAAGCCTAAAAGTATATGTCTCTTTACAAAGCAATGAGAAAATCACAGACAGGATGAATAGAAGCCACATGTGCGGCCCAGGAGACCAAATATTGTTTGAGGGTAATTTTTGCCTACTGGGCCCCAACAGAGGAAGTTGTTTTCTCTTGATAATAAAGCCAGAATATGGCAGGCTGGAGTTTAAATGCAGGTCTTTACAACTGAAAAGCTTGTGTGTTTCCTATATCAGTCACAGAATGGGACACTTTGGGGAGTTAGGGAAAAAAATCCACTGAAGATAATAACCATAAGCCTAATATTCATGCAAGCTTCTTAGACTTTTAAGGGATTACCCTTGAGTGACCAGGGATGTTCTTTGTGTATTGAGACTTAAAAAGCAAATATAATTTGAGATAAAGGTCTAGGTATAATGCATATATATTGATATTCACTAGAGATTTCTCATTTCCTATTTTGCCTTTTACCATTAACAAAAGCCTCTCCTATTCATTTTAGCTCCTTTATCTTTTGTTAAAATAAGAGGTTATAAATATTTTAAATCAGTCACATATAAGCCATTTTTTAATGACTGCATCCTTTCTGAATATGTGTGCTATAAATACAAAACTGGAATAAATTTCATTAGCAAGTAAACACAATACGTATCACAGAACACTTCACATAAATTCGCTTTCGTGCTTGTCAAACAAGGACTCAAGAAATGCTTGTCTCTGCAAGCTGCCCCAAGACTCCTCGATTGCTTCACAGAAAGAGGAAATACTCAGTAAACACAGACAGTTAATAATCGTGTTCCCAAAAGACTGAAATGGAGCTCTCATACAGTCCCAAAGAGTTAAGGAAAAGTCCTTGTCCTTATATTGTCCTTGAAGCCCTGCCACTGGCTACTGTAAATGGGTGAGAGAGACTCCCCTCTTTGGGGAAAAGGGACATCTAAACCCAAAATTTATCATTGTGGGTATATAGTTATTTTCTCTTCCTGGAATTTTTCTGGAAATAACACTCCCATCTTCTTTCGATGAACCCAGTCTTTCCCACTGTCAGTCCATATGGTTCAGATAGAATTGATTCACCCCTCCTGCTTCAGGGATGGAATGTGAGCCAGATTTGAACAGTAAATTCTATCCTTCTGACCACAAGGATTGGTCTAGAGGTAAGCATATGACCCAGGATAGGATAGTAAGACTCCGTTCTGGGCCTTTTACTGGAACTATTATAACAGAAAATTCCCTGTATGTAGACTTGGAGCTGGAGCAGCCCCTGGGTGGGAACCGACTGCTTGGGTTGGAGTGAGGTCAACCCAAAGAAGAATGCCTAAAAATGAAGGAATCAGCTGTGAAGACATGACTTGGACATGTTGATCCAGCCATGTCTGGAGACCTTATCTCCAAGTTTTCTTTTTAACATGAGACAATAGTATATTCCTTCTCCAAGATTATTAATTTGGGAGGCACCTAGATGGCTCAGTCTGTTAAACATCCAACTCTTGATTGTGCCTGAGGTCATGATATCACAGTTGTCATATTGAGCCCTACATTGGGCTCTGCACTGACAGCACGGAGCTTGCTTGGGATTCCCTCTCCATCTCTCTCTCAGAATAAGAAAACTAGCAAATTAATAATTTTTTAATGTCTTAAGCCAGTTTGGTTTCTATTACTTGCAGTGAGAGTCCTCATTAGTAAGACTATTATGTAAACAGTAACATCACAGCTATAGGGAAAAAAGTTCTCAGGGAGTATTGGATGGAAAGGAGGGACATTTGAATTGAGTTTTGAAGTATGGGTAAAATTTCACAATCTATTGTAGGTAAAGTCATTTAGGAGAAAAAAGAACAACATATACAAATAGGGATATTTCAGTGGGGTAACCAGGGTTGTGGTGTTGTGGTGGCAAGAGAGAAGAGATGGGTGGTGCTGCATTATGTAGGGCATTAACCACCACACTAAGGACTGAGGGCAGTGTAACCCACAGGAAGAAGGATATGCCTAGAGGTGCCTGGTTGATTACTGACTATGGGAACAAAATGCAAAAAACATTGGAGTGTGAAGACGTGTAGGCAGGAAAGCTGATGTGGAGGCAATGTCGACAGTTGGGAAAAGAAATACAATATTCATGGACTAGAGTCAGTAAATGTACAGTAGAATTGCTGTCTTTTCCCCATCCTGCATGTTTATCCGACCTTGCTAATTGACCCACTCTCTTCCTCACTTTTAGACCTTCTCATAGGATTGTTCCAGATGGCCGTTCCAGGTATTTGTTAACTCCCTCTCTAGCTGAAACCTCTCTACTATTCCAGGCCACTTTGTAGTCAATACCGATGTCATAACGAGATGTGAATTCTCTTGTGTTGACTCTCAGTTTAGCTTTTTGGGTTGTATCACAGAGTGAAAACTTCATTTTTTTTTTTTTTTACTTGAAGTAAATGTACAATTGCTTGCCGAATGGGAAACATATTTGGAGTGAAATCTCAGTTTTTCAGAGAGGCTACAACTTCTCTCTCAATGAAAGCAACAGCTGAGGCCCAGCAAACCAAACTGTTGGTGGACTCCACGGGGACCACTGTCTAGCTCAAGATACTTTTAATGGGATGTGAAGCACGTGCGCTTCTTTGGGGTCACAGCTTTAAATCTGACCGGTGACCATAAGAACCACTGTCTGTCAGCTCCTTGGCACCTGCTGTGGAATGAGTTACAGGGTCTCCATCCATTGCTGGTAGCATGAGTCCACTTCAGCAAAGCCGCTCTATAGTGACTGCCGGAGAGGGGGTGGGGGGGGTAGACTGAAAGGCAAAGGAATAAAATCCGACACAGCTGATCCATCCACCGATCAAAGAGGTTCTCCCACAGCCGCTGGTGAGGCTTTGGTGAGCACTTCCATTGGAGATGGAGCACTGCCAGGCAGTGGCGTGTGTGTTCTTTGAGCAGCTCAAAGATGCAGACTGACCTAGTAGAAAGTTGAGAGAACTGGCCTGGCCCCCAAGCAGCAGAGAAGAGTTGTTTCACCCAGACCCATCAGATCAAAGATTTGAGAGTCACAGCAAATTTGTATTCTAATGAAAGAAGGAAAATTCCTCATTTGGACAGAACCAGAGCCACTGTAGGAAGGAATCTGGGTCTTGGATGTGAGAGTTTGAAGTTTTCTGTGAGTTTCCCTCCTTTTGCTGCCTTAGTGGTCTCATTTTTGCTTGCTCATATGGGAAGAAGACAATTATTTTAGAGAATCCAGTGTTTTATAATAAAGCAGGTCTAAAGCAGAGGAGCAATTGGGGATTTCAAAAAGCTGTCAATACCTGTGTTTTCAGAAACTGGAAGCAAACCTACACACAATACTGTATATAAAAAAAGAGTTACGTTTATCGAGCAGCAGCAGAGTGCCAGCATTCTCTCTGTGATCTCCTTTACATGCCTCCGTCATGAGAGAGATGTACCATTATTTACTTAATTTTGCGAATGAAGTAACTAAAGTTTAAAGAAGTACCTTCGCCAGGCTACACTTGCAGAGGTGATGAAGCCTGGATTTAATCACACGCCTGATTTCTAACCCTGTGTTGTGTTCACTCCTCTGTGATGCTTGATGCTATGGAAAATGGTTTGAGCTGGAACTGATGTTCCCAGCCAGGACAAAATGGAACTACTTATAATTTCCTAAAAATAATGAGTACTGGGTGCTCTGCTCAACACATGGCAGTCCTTGCCTTAATTCATCCTCAGAATGACACTATGCGTTGGGTTCTATTATGTATGCATTTTTATAGATGAGGAAATTTAGAGATTCCATTTACTTGCTTAAGGCCTGCCAGCCAATAAATGATGGTGCTGAGGTTAGGATTCATGTCTGCCTTGCTTCAAAGCCCATCCCCTGAACCACTAAAGCAAATGTGGTACACAGACCTATTAACAGAGGTATAGGGTATTCTTTTAGGGGACATAGAAACAAATACCTTTGAAAACTAGTTATTTCCTATTTAAATTAATGCAGCTACATGGGACTGCCTTTTCTAGTGGTGGTGAGGATTTTTCTTGTAAAATTTCTTTGCTTAAATGAAAAGTTAGGTGAGTTGATTTACATAAAACAGTAAGTGAATCACACCATCACACATGGATGGGCATGGCAAAAATGGTCAAGGTGATTCGTGTGAGACTGAGGTTTAGGGGTGGGAACCACTGTGGTGTGCTATGTTGCTTCTGAGCAGTGACTTGGCTCTTTAAGCTGAGGAATGAGGAGACAGGGGAAGTACTGTGCATAGCACAGTAGGTACTGTCCTGAGGTAGGGGGTGCCTTCAGGCAGGATGTCAGGGAGAGCCCAGGTTCTGGGGAGCCCTTGAAAAAAATACCCATCTTCTTCTTAGCTCATTGTCTTGGTGTCACAAATGGTACATTCTGTAGGCAGATGAACATTTTAAGTCTGTTTCACTTTTTACATTCCACCCAAATGTCTGTAGTTCATATATGTCCCTGCTCCTACAAGAAGCTTCTTTGTGAATCCCCACTGCCTTACTGTCTGTCCCACAAAACCTGGCTTTTCACAGTAACTTCTGGTAATGGGCTGCTCTTGTTTCTCTGTCAGTTGTGACCAAGGATGGCAAATACATTTCAGATCATATCCTCACTCTGAAAGATGGATATTGGCTATCGGAATGCCGTGCTGGAGAAGGTTCTGAGGTTTAATGTGAGATCAGTAGGAAAGGACACTGTGACCTATGAGTAGTATCTGTCACGGGTAGGTTAAGTGAGAAGAGGCATGCGCACTGCATGTTGGTTAGCACTGATTCTTGATTCTCTAACTAGATGGTAGTCCTCTGTGGAAATGATCTGTGGCTTCTCCATATATTGCACTTCTCTCAACATGTAGCATATTTATAGATTGACTGATGATGTCTCTTATTTTTTCCTAAGGACTGAATTTGGAATTTTAAGAGAATCAGAAGTCCTTATATTAAATTTCACTGTTGATTATATGTAGAGAAGGTACACTTGTGGTTGAAAGGCAAGGTAGCCACTTACCAAACCACAACGGATCTTATCTTTGTCCCTACACTATAAGCCAGCAAATAGTGAATATGGGGTTTAAGGAAGGTGGTAGGGGAAACCAGGAAAGGAATGGATCAGAAAAGCAATGCCTTATGGCCAAAATGAGCGTGCACAGAACACCTGGGCGACACTTTCCCCCTCATGTGAATCTAGTCCTAGCCAATCATTTTTTTCTTTGATTTGACATCTCCCTGGTTATATCTATGATTCCATGACTCATTTCCAAAGCACAGATGGCCAGCAGACAGGAAGGATTGGTTCATTGGTTGTCTTTGCTTGCTATTTCATCAGCGCCACGGTGGGGTAGGGCAGCAGCTGCCAGGATTCATTCACAGTGGGATCCTGATCTAGCCAAGTGCCTGCCTCATATCCACAGGTGTCAAACAATAACTGGGAAAAAATGATCTGCAAACAGAGTCCTGTATATGCATCTAATTTAGTCTCTACTTGATAAAACGGAAGCTTCTGCTCATCTCTCCTTTGGCCATGCTCTATTTTCTTCACTATCCTGAGATGTTTACCACTGTCAGGGCAGAGACCTCTTTCCCTGGGAAAATACAATCTGTTCCTTCAATTCTTCCTTTTCAAACTCAGCCAGCATCCTGGGTCACATTGTGTCAGAGTCTTTGCTTTTAACTTGTTGACCCTATACCATTGAGAATAAGTTATTCTCACATATTCTCATATATTATATATATATATTTTTCTTCCAAAGAGTACTTCAAAACATAATGAAAGTTTTTTTGTTGGCTGGTGTTTGATGTTGTTGAATCTTGTTCATGGTGTGAATTTTCAGGCAATGTGACAGACCCATAGAGGAAGTAGTTTGGGTTGTAGAATTTCACCGAATCCTACGTGAAGCCATCCAGGGTTTTGATTACCTGTAGGCAGTGGATCTCAGTGAGTGGCCCTAGCATAAGTAGGTTGTCAAATGATGATACATAATAATGTGCAAAGTCATTTTTTCATATGGTTAATAGCATGTCTGTCAGAATGTTGCGTTGAGTGGGTCATGTAATACTGCATAAAGTTGGGCATGGCTTGGTGCAAAGAAAAGACAAATAGGATACCATGAAGCTGGTAGAGGCTCTGTTGTTGACTGAAACATGAAGAAAAACAGGTCTTATAGGCATGTATGGAAGGCAGTTAAGGAAGTAAATGTTTTCACTTAAACACCTGTTGAAGTCACTCTTCTCGCGCATTTTGTTCTTTTATTTCCAGTGTTTAGCTTGATACCGGCATAAGGGAGGCATTCAGGAACTACTTTCTAAGATGAGGAATAAGATCAAGATTAGCTCCTGCTATGTGCTCTGAGCTGAAAGAGAAGGTAGTCTGAGTTTGGAGAAAATGTAACGTCACTTAACATTCCAAAGAGAGTAAGATTTATTAAAAATTTTGGGGGGATTCAATTGTACATACATGTTTCAAAAACTTAGATGAAATAGTAACACATCTACAAATAATATTAAAGTTTAGTTCATCACATGAACTTACCTCCCGAGATAATTTATAAATTTTTTTGCTACTTTTATGTATTTCAAGACAATTTTATAGAAACTCTTGAGTTACATTTCTAATATTAGCATCTTTGACGTTGTACCTCTTCTCCTACTCCTTCTGATGATTCACGTTGTTCAAAAGAAACTTAGGCTGTTGCCCAAAGATATTTCTTAGTGGAGAGTGTAACACTAAATTATGCAGAGTCCCCATTGGCACCATTCATCCTGATGCTGGTTCTGGAATCCATTAATTCTTTATTTCAAGATTTCTTTTGGTGTTTAGCAAGCACTTCTGTTAGTACTGGAGCCACTGAGTGAGCACATATTTTTCTCCAACTCCCCCTTCAGTGATAGAATATAGCAAGAAACCTTCTTCTTGGATTCACTTTTGGGCTCTATTCTGTCCAGAGAACTGGGAGAGGGGGTTGGGAGCTGATGCACAAGGATCAGAAGAGGGAAGAAAGATGGGGGGTGTGGCCCCGCCCTGGGCCAGACTGTGAAGACTGGAGGATGGAGCTAGGAGAGGTTGTAAAGAAGATAGCATTCAGAAAAATTGATTTTAAAACACACACACACACACACACACACACACACACACACACAAATCTAGGGGAGGCTTGTGTCCCAGGATGCCTCTCTCCCTTTGACTCTAAAGCCCATACTCTTAACCATTGCACTGTTTGGCCTCCAGAGAAATCTCTGTGATTCTTGGTGTTCCCCATTATTAACTATGAACCCTTAGGCAAGAGTCTTGCCTTCTATAACCCTGAGCTTCATTATCTTCAAAATGAGGAAATGATCCCCATGGTAATTTTTGTGAGCAGAAATGAAAGAATATATGTAAAATGTTCATTGCTATCTATGACACAGTAGCTTAGTATCCAGTAAGGTACTACTATTACTACTAGACTTAGTGTTTCATATTTTATAGGTGTTTTTCTAGGCATTAAGTGCCTTCCTGTTAGGCTTCTCCAATCTTTTCCCACCAAGACCCACTTTGATACTAAATATTTACTAAAAATAAAAACAGCTAAGAATTTGGTTCTTGTTAAATGAAGCTGTGTGTTCGATTACTCAAAACAGCTCTCCTTCTTTGACCTTGGGAATTCTTACCTTTGTAACACAGGTCAAATATCACTGAGATAGTGGTGGTCTGGAAATACTGGGTAAAAGGGAGGTGTGTGTGTGTGTGTGTGTGTGTGTGTGTGTGTGTGTATGTGAATTTAAACATAAAGAAATAGAAACTATTATCTAAATATTGTGATTTAGTCACATGAAGTTGAACCTTTTCTTCCCTGCACTGCTAAAATGTTTTATCCTCCTCATTTGGGAAAATGAGCCCAGCTCCTGACAGTAGCACTAAATTAGATATTGGTAAAAGCTGGTCATTAGAGGTCCAATTAACAAATGTCTCCTTGTTGCTTGCTCAGCTTGTAATTGATAGAGGTGCTTGCAAACTCTGGAGAGAGCAGCTTGGCATTCTCCGAAAATAGGGCAACTCTGATTTTCTCTTCCTAGGTGAAAAGCGTAATTTAAAAACATCTTTTTCTTTTTCTTTGAATTGCTCTATCTAGAAAATTTACATGAGACTGGGTACCCAGAGGTCACATTGTAAACTGTGTCTCTCCACCCCATGGTTAGGAGGTAGAAAAAGCAGTTTAAAGAATAAGACCAGAAAGGCTTGCTTGGACCTCCCCTTCCTGCCACGCTGGTTACGCCCCACTTCTGAGCTGGGAGAGTCCTTTTCCCCCTTGACACCTACCAGCCTGTCCACACTTTCCAGCACTTAGGCCCATGTCTGCTTAACTCAGAGTTGTTGAGGACTTAACTACGTGCAAAGCACTGTGGTCGTTTCTGTGGGCCTTGCCTTAAAACAAAATTGTACTCTGGTGTGCTGAGCAAAATGGACACAATGTATGAAAGGGTGACAAGGGAATGAGAAGGGTTTTTTTTCCTCGGTTTTTCGTGGGGTTTTTTGCTTATTCTTGTATTTTTATTGGATAGGTTTGACATGTAATGCATAAATTGAAGGGACCTATTGTTACTTTGTTGCGTGAATACATTGCAATATGGCTGCTATTGTAATGATGTTATCATAATACGTACTTCTAGTGTAATGTATTGAAGTCTGTCTGTACAGACTTCTGTCTGTGGTCCAAGAGGTCCAGGAAGTTTGTAACTGTGAACTAAGGTTAAAAGGAACCAGCTGCAAAGTTCCAGATGGGAATGAGGTAGTGATGTTGACCTTGATTCTACCTGGGCTACTGGTGAGCAAGCGGTGTGATCCAGGGAGTAACAGCATGTTTTGCCAGTTGGAAGGTGCAGTGTGATCTCTGTCTTTGCCACGACCCCAGCCACTCCCTCTGTGATGTGCTCTCTTCCCTATCTCCTATCTGGCTCCACTTTTCTTCCTTTTCTCCAGGCACATATGAACATGCTGAGCTCTTTTTACCTCAAGTCCTGCCGTGTCTGCCTCAATCTTTGCATGTTTACAATCGCAGCTTTGTGCAGAACCCTCTGGAACACACTGCGAAAGTAATCCCTTCCCATTCCTCTGTATTTTTGCACTATGTTTTCTTTCCTCCTCAGGACTTACTCAGGGGCTGGATCTGTGCAGGGTCCGGGTCTTTGTGAGACCATCCTTTGGCCCCCTTTTCTGTCTGCCTCAGTGTTTTACTTTCACACTGCTTTCTTCGGTATTTTTTTCCCCACCGTGATTACAATGATCACATCAGCATCTTAGAGTAAAAGGAGCAGTTTCAGAGCATGTGCTCATGACTGTCTGCCTTCAATTTCTTGCCTTAGCTCAAGGTCTTTCCAGGGATTTTGTCTTGTTCACTCTTGTGGCCTTAGTGCCTGGCACATTGCCAGGCACATAGTAGGTACTCAGTACATGTTGCCTGAATTGCCTGGCACATACTGGCTTGTGTGACTTTGGCATGTCTCATGATTTATTTAAGCATCAGTGAGTGTATTAACTTGTAGAACACAAGAGGAGGAATGCTGGTGCCTCGATTACTGGGATGTTGTGGGGAGGCAGAAAGAAAAAGCAAAGTAGAGAACCTCACGTATCACAGATGCAAGAATGGAAATTCCGTGAACAAAGGGGATCCATCAAGCCTCTCGCTCTTTGTTGGATAAGTTACCTTCTGTACTCTGTCTCTGAGACAGAGTCCACCTTCAGGGAGTCCGGAGTTTGTGCCTGAAGTGCCTGGCAGCACTTGAGAGCTCATTTCTCTTTTAGCCAATGTATCTTTGATGAGGCCAGAGGGTAGAGACACTGAGTAATTTTCAGCTCTGATTTGTGCTTTTAGTTAAATAAGGGAGGAATCTCTATACCCGATGTGGGGCGTGAACCCATGACTCTGAGATCAAGGGTTGCCTTTTCTACCAACTGAGCCAGACAGGTGCCTCTGTCATTTTAATTTGAAAACTTTACTTTTCCTATTTTAACAAAAGTCACTTTGGATCCATTTTAAGGGAGAGAATAGCATAGTTAAGGGACCAGCTTCCCTAAGCTAACACTGAATTCTTGCAGCCATGCTAAGAATTCTCTTGGGTCAGCTTTTATTGCTATTAGAACTTTTTGCTTTGGAGTTTCAGCAGTAAACTTAAAATTTTTTGAAAAATATTTATCCATTTTTGAGAAAGAGAAAGAGAGCGTGCGCACAAGTGGGGAAGGGGCAGAGAGAGGGGGCGACAAAGAAGCCAGAGCTAGACCCATGCTCTGAGCTGTCAGCACAGAGCCCAGGCTTGAACCCACAAAACACAAGATCATGACCCCCGCCGAACTTGTACACCCAGGTGCCCCTCAGCAGCAAATGTTTTAACAGCAAGATAAACAAGAATCTCTCACTTCAACAATGAGCAAACTAGTATTTAGTGAATATCTACTATGGGCACCATACTTGTTGCTTTTATCTGTTTGTTTTAATGAATCCTCAAACTGACAAAGCACTTACAATAGTGCTATTACCCTGTATTATACAGGAAAAAAGAAAAAAAGACTAGAGTGTGCCATTTTCCCAGGGTATCACAGCAAATAAGTTGTGGCATAATAGATTTTGAGTTCTATACTTTTTCCTGTGAAGACCCTCTATGTCAACATAAATAAAGTAAGTTCCCTTCTGTTGCCTGCTGTTACACCATGTGAAAATGGCTGAATAAATTTTAAGCCAATTGACATGACATATTTGAGTCACGTAAGATCTATATAGAGGCTTTTGACATGCTCAGAAGTGACCTTGGAGGCATTCTGCTTCTGACTCTAGATCATGTTCTTCATAACTAAAACTCTGGATAAAGACAACTAAAAGGTCTGGATATTAAATTTAGAAACTTGGGTTGGAGGCATAAGAGAGCCACCAAGGAAGTGAAGACTTGAAGGGCGAAGATCTGAAAGGGGAGAATTTCACAGTATTCACTGCGTTTCTCTCCTTGGAGTGATCATTGATTTCAAACATAGTGCCTGAGAGCCTGAAAAACTGAATGCACCATTCAGAATACTAAGCAGGCTAAGGAGTAAAAATGGGATTTCAGGGTTTGTAAAGGAAGAAGGTCCTTGGTAAAATTCCATAGTTTTAGTAAGGATTCTGGGAGTCAAAGTGGATTGGAAATCAATTAGCTTTCATAGGCACTAAAACCCAACTTTGAATTATTCCACTCTGTAATCAGATGACTAATCTTAGGGACACTGTAGGCAGAAAACATCATTCAGATTCTCAGATACTCTTCATATTTTTCATATATAATACTGAATGAAAAGTTCAGGCCAAGAATTGACTGAGATTTTACCAAAGCTATGGTAAACAAGCAAGAGATTAAAAACAGATCATGAAAACATAATGAATCCACAAGATATCCAGATATTTTAGTTAAAAGAATTATAATTAATGCATTCAAGGAATTAAGGGATGATAAGGGAAACAGGAAACTGGAAAAAAAAGAATCTAATAGAAAACTTGGTACAAAAAACATTAATGAAATGAAGAATTATGTTAAGTATCATCTTAGACAAAGCTGATGAAAGTATTAGTGAATAGGAGGATAGAAGAGAGGAAATATCCAGACCTAGCAATGAAAAAGGAGAAGGAAGAAAAATACAGAAGAATGGTGTAGGAGACAAATGAAACATGGTGAAAGGTCTCCTACATACATCTCTAAAAATCTAATATATGTAAGGTACATGTGTACATCTGTATGTGTAGAGTGAGTAGCCTAGAAACAGAGTAGAGAAGCTGCAGAAGTAGTATTTGAGGATACAATTATCAAGTATTATTCTAAACTTTAAAAAAAAAAAAAGTCAAGTCACTGACTCAATTTATTGATGGAGAGCCATAAACCTTAGGCAGAAAAATACAAAGATGGGAACTAGACACCCTCTTAATAAAACTGACTTAAACCAAGACCAAGGAGAAAATACTAAAAACAAAAGAAAAATTATCTTCAAAGAATCAATGATAAAATTGAAAACTGAGTTTTTAATATAAACAATGGAAACTCAATCCTAGCCACCTTCCTTTACTGAAGATAACCTTTATCTTGAAGATGAAGTTTAATTATTTTCATGATTGGAAACATTTTCCATATATGCATGGGTCTACTAACAAAATATAGCATTGTTTGAAAACTCACAAACATTATTTAGTGTTTAATTCTATAAATGATATTTAAGTCCACTTTAAAAAGATCTGATATTATATGTTAGACAATATGATGTTGTTATATACAGTTCTACTTAATTCTTGGATAGGTATCCTTAGCACATGTACAAGAGTTTGAGGATATACCTGTAGGTGGACTTAGTAAACTAAAACGTATACACATACTCTTTACCAACAGTTAAAAAAAATAGATACACTTTGCTAGTTTTGCCCAATTCCTTGACAAAATGGATGGTGAAAAAATTTCTACTTTCCTAAATAGTGTACGAAAAGTTGCCATGTCTCTAGATCATAACCAACCCTTGGTATTGTCGAGTTTACAATTTTTTGGTCATAAATACATGCAAAATGGCATTTCATTATTGTAATTTACATTTTTCTTATTAATGAAGTTTATATTTTAACCTATATGGTGGCTTTTTTAAAAGTAGAACTGTTACATATATATTTATTAAAATATTTTCTCAGGGTGCCTGGGTGGTTCAGTCAATTAAGTGTCCAACTTTGGTCAGGTTATGATCTCATAGCTCGTGAGTTCCAGCCCTGCATTGGACTCTTTGCTGAGAACTTGGAGTCTGGAGCCTGCTTCAGATTCTCTCTCTCTCTCTCTCTCTCTCTCTCTCTCTCTCTCTCTGCCTCTCCCCAGCTCGTGCACTGTAGCGCTCACTTGCACTCTCTCTCTCTCAAATACAAATAAGCATTTAAAAAGGTTAAAAAAAGTGTTTTTTTCCTTAGGACATGTACTTTATGTATATTGTTGAAGCAATTCTGTGGTAACCTAATATCCTAAAGGTATTCTATACTTTCTCACATTTTGAAATTTTGTATCTTTTAAAATTATGGCTTTAACACATTAGGAACTTGTATAAAATAGGATTATAATTTATTTTATTATATTTATATTTATCATTTATTGAACAGGCCATCTTTCTTTCTTGATTATTAATGCTATATGTCCTGTTGCCATTCATATATTTATATTTTTCATCTCTGTTTCTTGAATTCATGCTATTCTGATGACTTTTCATGTGCCAGTATCACAGTGGCATAATTACTATAGTTACCTTATCTGGAGGATGAATCCCCCAACTTGTACTTGAATACTCCAGCCTTGTCCTTTCCAAGTGAATTTTTGATTATGAGAGATATGCCTCTTTTTATCTTTTGATTTCCAGTTTTTCATAGAGACTGATTCCAAGAAACATTTGTGTACTAGGGGAAAAAACATCCCCAATGTGAGTGCAATGATAAATGCCAACACAGCCCGTAAAGTTGAGAGACAGAAGGTGGTGGACACCATGAAAATTGTAGAGCACATGCCCTACCCAAAGGGGGAAGATTATCTTCAGTTTTTTTTCCAATCTGGGAATATATACTCTGTGCCTGAGAGAATATGAATTTCAAGGGAATCTGGAAAGCTGATTTTGTCTTGAGTATGGAATTTTCAATTTATGAATGTTGATTAAATTTTTATAAAACATTGGATGAACCAAAGAAAAGATCTCTGAGGGCCAACCCTTAGGAATTTCCTTTCATCTAATTTGGATAATTTTCAGATCACACTGAACAGGAAAAAGGATAGAAGACTCAGATTTGAGTAGAGAATTCTTAGAGCCATGATGTGACATTGAGGTTCCATGTTGATGACTTTTAGCGGATCCAGAGTATAGTCTCATGACCACAAAGTGATTATTCCAATGCCAGATCTATAATTATCAGGGAATTTGGCACAGGACATCTTAACAGGCTCCAATGCTCATACCTCTATACCCCCACTCCCATGTTGTCTTCCTCTGTTTTTCAAGCTGTGTTCTGTTTTTATAGGAATTAACTCATTCTTACCCAACTTTCTAGCACACAGAGTCTAGAATCTTTATGAGATTGCATATTAACAATGTAACATGACCCAATATTGTCTTCTTAGAGTTTTATGTAGGACATGTTAGCTATCTTCTCTTAATACAATTTAGGACCTATGTAGGGACCTTCATAACTGGTCTTTTGAAGCCAGAGTTTCATGTTTTCTAAAATCTATTTCTTGCTTCTTTTGATGTTCATTTGATTATGGAGTATCTTGAAGAATAGAATCTGAAATCTAAAGCACCACCTCATTCAGGTCAAAACCATCATCTAAAATCTCATATAGCATATTATCCTGGTTTGAGCTGGCTTCAGTGCATCCTGGAATGAATTCCTGTGCCAAGAATTGGCAAGTATTGAGCAATGGCTGCAAATACATTGTTTTTCAGTTGTACATTTGTACATTTTTTTCCTGTACACTTTCATTACAGAAAAAAAGAAGCCAGAACAATAGATGAGGACTATTCTCTGATCCCTGGAGTATAAAAAGGATGTATGCTATTTACAAGCTTATCAGCTAAAAATACGATGCCAGGGATCCCCTCATCATAAGTTGTAAAACTAGAGAGATGTTCTGGGTTCTCTTCATCTTGGTTATTGTTGTTGTTCATAGAATTGATCTTTACCCAAAGAGATCTGGATGAAAGGGAACATTTATGCATTGCATGGACTGATGTTAATAGTATCTTCCTTAACTCAATAATTAACTGATGACTCTAAGGATACAGTGATGTCCCAAAAAGATGTAATTCATGCTCTCCTACAGCTTACATTACATAGCAAGGGGAAGGGTCAGATGGTAAGCATCCAAATATATAAGACGATTTTATATATTGTTACTTGGAAGACTGCTTAATGGAAGGATGAGGCAGAGGGTATGTCTGTGTAAGTGACACTATGGTCAGAAGGACTATGTTGCCTTAGGGTAACAGGCCTGACTTGAATATACATTGTAGTGTGTCCCATCTTCCCATCCATGAAGCAGAAATGTGACAGTACTTATTAGTTCCCATTTAGTGGCAATCACAGTGTGGAAGAGGATTTCTAACACAGTAGTCTCTATAATAGTAGTGGTAATATTAATAGTCATAACAATGCTGGCAGTGGTAATACTGATAGTAGTTAGGTGAATTCAGAGTGCTTTCACATTTCACACCACCACGGTGATGCTAAGACCTTGAAAAAGTCACTTCTTTCTGTCTCACCTGTTCAGAGAGACACGTGAAGCCAATGACCTCGTGGTGCCTTCCACCCTCTCTTCAAAAGGGAAGAGTGTCAAATCCTCGAGTGCCTTCTGTTCCATCTCAATCTTATGCTGGGTTTCTCTTCCAGTTGGTTTTCCATTATTCGTTTCATCTTTATAAAATTTTCTTAGAACAGTAAGTGTGTGATTCAGTTCAGAGAACTGCTCTCTTTGACAGAGAGGAGTCCCAGTTCTGGGCCAGTCTTTGGGACTACTCCCAAGGGAGAAAGAACAGATTGAAAATATGTAGACATAATGTAGGACTTTGGAGGTTAGGAGGAAGTTAGGTTCTAGAGACTGAGAGCCCCGGGTTTCAGCCCTGATTCCACCATTTGCCAAATGTATAGCATTGGACAAATAGCCTGCCCTTTTTGAAATTTCTTGTGCTCACCTGTAAAAATAGGGGGGTCTACCTATTTTATGGACTTTTATGTTTATATGAAACATATGTTTGTTATGTGGTACCCACTAAAAGTTAGTTGTGAAGATCATTATTTCAATATATTCAGGACTGGTTGTCTTTTTTAAAGATGAGTTTTTTATCTGAACCATATGTGAAATACTTGTACCTGGAAGGGTCTTTGGGTCTAGCCTCCTGTTGTAGGCTTAGTGGCCTTTATTCATACCCTTTAAGTGAGGGAGGTTTATTCTTTCCTTGATTCTCTTCATGCCTTCAGCATATCACTTCCTCCTTCCATTAATGGCATTGTGTTGATGAGAAGATAGAATTTGAAAATAGTGCAAATAGCCTGGAAAGGGAAACGAATGATCATCTTACCTCAAAAAAAAATCACTTGCATTTAAAAATGTAGTAGTTTAGTAATACTTCACCAAAGGCCACAGTTTGATCATTAGCTTAATCTTTTAAGAGTACATACCTTATGGTATGGAATCTTTGCCCCCAAAAGAACTCCCAGACAGGTTTTGGTTGTTTTAACTTGTGAAACTCTAGAAGAGTATTACTCCTACCTTTAGATATGGATCTCTCTCTTCCAGCGTATAGAAACAGTCATTTAATGGGTGCCTAGCAACATTACTCCATGGCTGAGGACCAGCTGGGCTATGGTTTCGCCCAGCAGAACACCCAAGGGCAGTTTGAAAGACAATGTAATGACACAAGTTGGAAATAGGTCAGGACTTGGGACAAACACCTAGATGCTTTGGAAAGTAGCTTTGGGATTTGAAGGCTCCTGGAGTGAGAAGTTACTTGGGCTGATGTGCCTGGGAGCTTTCTTTGTTTAGTTCTGAGCATGTAGGCAGAAAGAGGCCAATTCTGAACATGCTCTTCAGGTATAAGCTTGAGTGATGTTAGTTGTCACTGTAAGACAAAGATAGAGATATATAGTTAAAGTGCTATATGAAAATGGCCATGAGTGGGGCTATAAGGTTAGGCAGAACTGTGCTCGACTATTGCTCCTCAACTTCGTAGCTGAGCAACCCTATGTGAATTTATTTCACGACTCCAAGTGTCACAGTTTTCATTTCTATATTGGGTGTAATAACAACACATAGGGTTGTATGGATTAAACAACATAGTGAATATAACATGTTGAGCACATGCCAGCTACTTGGAAAATAACTTGAAGGATGTGATAAAATACGAAGTCCCAAGCTTTGGCGGCTCTCATGTTGCCTTTAGTGGCCTTCCTTGGATTTCCCTCTGAGTCCACACTTACAGCACTGGCGAGGAGGCATTTATTTTATCCAGGTAGAGGTTCATGTGGACATATAGAAACCAGATACTGGATCCTTGACCAGGTAGAGACTAGTGTTGCACTGTTAATGGGTATCACTGATGGACACGTGTCCTGGAGGAGTAAATCTCTTCCTCACAGACCATCACTAGCCTGTGGTCTGTAAGTCACAGTAGGCATGTCTCTGACTCCAGGAGAAGTTTTTGGAACTAGAGTCCTGGTTCATCTTAAGCACAATAAGACTATTTGGAAAAAGTAAAACCAGGTTTTACTCAGTGGCTTATGCTATTGAAATGATGCTAACTTATGGAGTGATACTGCACACTAAGAATGTCCCAGAACAGTGTTAGCTGAAAAAAGTCAGCCAATGCGGTCAGATAGGCTTGAATTCAATCTTGGATCTGCCAATTACTCACTAGGTGGTCTCTGTCAGCTTGCATATATTGTCTCTTGCCTCATCTGTGAAATGGGGCTACTATTAATCATCATCCAATTTTATAGATCATAAGGAATGAATACAAAACATTCATTCACAGCTTGGTGCATGTAGACAGGTAATATCTATATGTTTATGTTTTAAAAATATGGCTATCCCCTTTAATCTGAAAACTGTATTAAAAAACACATAGTCATCTTGCATAAAGTGGACTATTACCTAATAAAATAAATATTTATTAAGAATTATTTTAGACTCTGTGATGAGACCTCAAACACTGTTGCTGTCCTTAAGGAACTTGTATTTCAATTGAAAGAATAGATACATAAATAAAGCAAAAATTCCCAAATACTAAACCAGAGGAATAAGCATCATGATACAAGGAAAAGGAGGAACAAATGAATTCTGCTTAGAGGGAACTAATTAAGTGTTCATGGAAGAAATGTCTTGATGGTGGGATTGTGGTGTGTGGCATTTTTATGGAAGGGGCAGTGGGAACAAAGACTTAGAGTTAGCACTTCAGTCTAACTGGATGCAACAGAATGTGGAGGGATGTTGCAGAATAGGTTTGGAAACTGGGTTGCTATTTTATTCCAGAGGGCTTTGACTACGCAAATAAAATTTGTGCAGAAATATCTTCTAAAAAAATGACTTCATTCACTTGTCCCTTCCTTTTTTCAACACCATTTATTTAATGTCTACTCTGCTAGATCCTGTTACGGAGAAAAAGCAGTGAACTGGATAAAGCCAATGAGTTTCCATTCCACTGTGAGAAAGAACCATGAATCAGCAATTTCATTAGAGTGTGCTGAGTGGCCCCATAGCCATGGAGGAAAGGAAGCTTCCTACAAGGTGACCTCCTCCACATTTGGGGGAAAAGAGGAATTTTCTGGGGAAATGACTCAGTTAATCAGGTGAAAGGGGTAGAGGAAGAGTATTTTGAGTGGAAGAAACAGTATGTTTTACATCCTGCACAGAGGTGAGGCAGATTATAGTGGGTCTTAAGAATTGCAAGTTAATTCAAAATAGGTGGGCCATTGAGTGCAAATAAGAGTTGGGAGGGATGGTTGACATGTAGTCCTTACCAGCCTTGTAAGCCATGCAGGAGAGTCTTTGTTATCTCTAGTGCCCAGAAAACTTTTAAGCAATGCTTGCTTTGCATACAAAGGGGCAGAGTGTGTGCAATGCCTGATTACATTTGTCTTTTAGAAAGATAGCTCTCAGAAGATCGGAAAACAGAGTTTGGGAGACAAGATTGGAGGCAAAGAGACCAACTCGGAAGCTACTGGAGTCATGTAGACAATTTAATCCGTGTTTACCTTTCCCAAAAGTTTATCCACAATGTGAGAGAAAGAAAGGTGACCCGTTTTCTTGGGTCTTATTCTTACCTTGATATAAGAATATAAGTATTTAAGAATAATATACTTGGTTGCATGAGGTGAGGGGCAAATGGTTTATATCATGCTAGGCAACATTTCTAGCAATTGTCAAGAGGAATGAAGGCATCTGTTTTCCTGGGGGAGGAGGAGAGGGATCCTATCTTCTGCTACAGGGATGCTGGGAAGATGGTCTTTGCATCCTTGAGGCAGAGTTTGCTGGATATCAGAAGGCATCTCAAAAAATAATTGCAGAAGTAGTTGCATCACTTTCCTGGAGCCCCCTATCCCTCATTTGCCTGTAGAAGTGACAAGCAGAGGAAACAATGCCCGTTTGCTGTAATGAGATCCAGAGCCAGCAGTATCTGCTCCAGGGAGACCCAAGTAGGGCAGTTTATTTGACAGCGATTGAGTGCACTTGTGAACTTTTTCTCTGTCCCATAGGAAATCAGAATAGCGAACAACACAGTACTGGAGTGTGTTGATGCAAAGCTTCCCAACTCAGAGCCTGTCTGATACCTTTGTCAAATAGAACACTCCTATAGACTCATTAGAGATGTTTGGAGCTGCTTTTCTTGATCCTGTTGACATGCAGTTTATCTTCTCTGTTGCCGGCTATTTGCTTCTGCTGTGGTTGAAAAGAGAAAGACGGTAAAATGTGAATCAATGTTTGCTGTTCATGCTGAGACTGACTCAGATCTTAGACCTGGCAACTGGGGAGGGCATAAAGCACATAGAACCCTAAAACCAGTCACTATCCAGTGAATGACTTGATTCTATAACCTGTTTCAATACTGTAGTGTTTTTTAAAAATGTATATTTATTGTTGAAAGAGAGAGTGCAAGATGGGGAGGGGCAGAGAGAGCAGGAGACAGAGAATCCAAAGCAAGCTCCAGGCAATGGGCTGTGAGCACAGAGCCTAACCTGGGGCTTGAACTCACAAGCTGTGAGAACATGACCTGAGCCGGTGTTGGAAGCCCAACCAACTGAGCCACCCAGATGCCCATGTATTGGTTTTTTATTGCTATATAACAGATTACCACACACTTGGTGGATGAAAACAGTAAATATTTATTACTTCAAAATGTCTGTGAATCAGGAGTCCAGACAGGTTAACTGGCCATCTGCTCAGGGTCTTACAGGGCTGAAATCTAGGTCTTGATCAGCTGTGTCCTCACAGGGGGGGATCCACTAGAAAAAAATCTCTTCCAAATTCCATCAGGTTCCTGACAGAATTTATTTTCCTGTGATAATGAGTTCCCTGCTTTCCTGAAGGAGCTGATCTCAGTTCCTAGAGGCCACCAGTCATATCTTGGCACATGGCCCTCTTCTTCTCACCATGGAAGTTAGACCCTTAATGGCCAGAGGCAGAGTTTCCTCTCTCACACTGCTTTACAAATCTCACCTGATTAGGTCAAGCCCATCTAGAATAAATTCCTTTTTGACTACTTAATTCCATCTGAAAGAAAAATTGCCACATAATATAACACAATAATGGTATTATATCCTATCATATTTGTCTCCAGGTAGTAGGAATGCTGGGTTAGGAAGAATCTTAGAAGTTTTGCTTGCCACAACCACCTATCAACTTTTGTCTACAGGCAGGTTCCTAAACATATGGAGAATATTTCCTCATTTTCACGGTGTGTATATCCTGTATAATCATTTATAAAATGAATATATTCAGTGTTGTTTATCCCTGAGAAGATAAAGCCTCAAGGGATGAGATGTGAATTATCAAGTGCTGTATAAACATAAGAGATTCTGTCCATGGGGACTGAGAAGCTTTCTGGGTGTGTTTTTACTACTAGTCACCATTTAAAAATAATTAGTGGTAGGCGTGCCTGGGTGGCTCAGTTGGTTAAGTGTTCGACTTCGGCTCAGGTCATGATCTCACGGTTTGTGGGTTCGAGCCCCGTGTTGGGCTCTGTGCTGACAGCTCAGAGCCTGAAGCCTGCTTTGGATTCTGTCTCCCCCTCTCTCTCTCTGCCCCTTTCCTGATCACACTGTCTCTATCTCTCAAAAATAAATAAATGTTAAAAAAAGTTAAAAATAATTAGTTGTAGGAGAATGAGGAGTTAAGATGGCAGAGAATTAGGGGGATGGAGATTTTCCTTGTCCCTCAAACACAGTCGTATTGAGGTCATTGCACTTGGAACCCCCAGGAAGTTGATCTGCTGAGTGGCACAAGGATATCCACAGTTGGAGGGAGATAGCATCGCAGGATGGAGGTCTGTGTATGTGGATTGGAAGGGATAAAACAGCATAGGCATGGAGGGGAGGGAACCCTTTCTGTGCAGAGACAAAAGAGAGTGGGTGTGAAAATCTGGCATGGAGTTAGGATAAGAGGAAAACCTCTCTGGATCGTAGACTGGGGAATGAAAAGTACAGAGAGTGCCAAACAGCCTTGGGAGGTAAAACTTGAAGGTTTTGGCAAAGGTCTTTCAACAGAGGCTGTATTCCGGAGCAGGGGAGTAGATCCACGTGGTGCCAGGAATTTTAAGATATCTGGTTTTGAATCCAGCTCAGTCCCAAGGGGAAGACTCAGGAGAACTGGGGCACTGGGGCACAGTGCAAGCTGACCACCCTCACTATTCTGTGAGGGCTTTCTGAGTAGTGTGGGTTGAGATTCCCAGTCCCGGGAGGAGAGATTGGGGTGGTACCATTTCCCCCCCATACCAACATGGTGGGACTTCAGAGAGCAGCACAGTGGCCCCCAGTGGAGGTGGGATCTGCTTATACCAAACCCTGTTTCTCTGTCACTGGCACTTGCTTATCTACTGGAGAAAGACTGCAGCCAGTGTCCCCAGACCAGTACAGCCAGCAACCCCAGGCAACAACAGACAACTGGGTTTTTTTCTTTCCTCCCGCCTCTTGTTTTCTTTTGGAATCAGGATCATAGTTTCTGATTTGTTTTTTTGTCAATTCCTATTTTATAAGTTATATATATGTTATATATACATACACACATATGCATATATGTACACACATATATTTTTTGATCAGGAATTTTTATTCTATTCTTTCTCCATCTTTTCTTGTTCTTCCTTTTTATTTTCCTTTCTCTTTCTCTGGAATTAGGCTTATAGTTTTTTAATTCTGTTTGGTTTTCTTTTCTCCCCTTTCCTTGTCTTCTCTTTATGGGATCAGGCTCCCCACCTTTTTTTCATGGTTATTCCAATAAATCAAAACATACATAGTTAAAGGTTGAAACACTCCACCATAGTAAACAAGGAGTAGCTCTGCAGAGGACTGACCAGTGGGATAGGAGCAGCCTAAATGCAACAGTGGAGGATACACAACATACACCAAATACTTCCTAGGGTGCCATGCACTGAACAGTGTATGACCCTTTAATATAGTAGCACGTTCAGGTATAGGACATATAACAAGTTTTTAAAACACACAGAAGACAGGGGCACCTGGATAGCTCCGTTGATTAAGCATCTGACTTTGACTTAGGCCATGACCTCATGGTTTATGAGTTTGAGCCTTGTGTTGGGCTCTGTTTTGGAGCCTCCTTCAGATTCTGTGTCTCTGTCTCTCTCTGCCCCTCTCCCTTCTTCTTTCTCTCAAAAAAATGAGTAGACATTAACACACACACACACACACGATAGAAACTTAGCCAAAATTACAAGGCAGAGGAATTCTCCCCAAAATAAAGGTCCAGAAGAAATCACAGAGAATTGCTCAAAACAGATAATATATGTGAACAAGATCCTAAATTCTTGTTCAAATATCTTGTTTATCCATTTTGAGCAATTATCTGTGAAACACGGAAACACTCAGATCACTGGAACAGAATAGAGAACCCAGAGATGGACCCAAAACATATGGCTAACAAATCTTTGACAAAGCAGGAAAGAATATCTAATGGAATAAAGAGTTTCTTCAGGGGCACGTGGGTGGCTTAGTCTGTTAAGTGTCTGACTTAAGCTCAGGTCATGAACTCACAGGTTGTAGGTTTGAGCCCTGTGTCAGGCTCTGTGATGGCAGCTCAGAGCCTGGAGCTTACTTCAGATTCTGTGTCTCCCCTTCTCTTGGCCCCTCCCCTTCTCATGTTCTGTCTCTGTTTCTCAGTAATAAGTAAATGTAAAAAAAAAAAGTCTCTTTAGCAAATGGTGTTGGGAAAACTGGACCTGAACCACTATGTTACACCATACACACACACACACAAAACTAAAAATGGATGAAAGACCTAATGTAAGACAGGAATCCATCAAAATCCTAAAGGAGAAAGCAGGCAAAAACGTCTTTGACCTTGGCTGTAGGAACTTTTTACTCAACACATCTCCAGAGGCAAGGAGAAACAAAAGCAAAAGTGAAGTATTGGGACCTCATTAACATAAAAACCTTCTGCACAGTGAAGGAAACAATCAATAAAACTAAAAGGCAACAAATGGAATGGGAGAAGATATTTGCAAATGACATATAAGATAAAGGGTTAGTATACAAAAATCTATAAAGAACTTCTCAAACTCAACACCCAAAAAACAATCCAGTGAAGAAATGGGCAAAAGACAACTAGAAACCTCCAAAGAACACATCCAGATGGCCAACAAGTGGAAAAAAAAAAAAAAGGTCAACAAAGCTCATCATCAGGGAAACAAATCAAGACCACAATGAAATACCACCACACCCATCAGAATGACTGACATTAACAACTGAGAAAACAACAGATGTTGGCAAGGGTGTGGAGAAAGAGGATCTCTTTCGCACTGCTGCTGGGAATGCAAACTGGTGCAGTGACTCTGGAAAACAGTATGGAGGTTCCTCAAAAAATTAAAACTAGAACTACCCTGTGACCCAGGAATTGCATTACTAGGTTTTTATTCAAGGGATACAGGTATGCTGATTCAAGGGGGCACATGTACCCCCATGTTTATAGCAGCACTATCAACAATACCCAAAGTATAGAAAGAGCCTAAATGTCCATCAACTGATGAACAGGTGAAAAAGATGTGAGAGTGTGTGTGTGTATGTGTATGTGTGTTTACACACATACATATAATGGAGCATTACTCTGCAATAAAAAATGAAATGTTGCCATTTGCAACTAAGTGCTAGACCTAGAAGATATTATGCTAAGTGAAATTAGTCAGATAAAGGCAAATATCATATGGCTTTACTCATGAGGAATTTAAACTGCAAAACAGATGAACATAAGGGAAAGGATGAAAAAATAACATGAAAACAAGAAGGGGAACAAATCATAAAAGACTCAAATACAAACAGGATTGCTGGAAGGGTTGTGGGAGGAGGTGTGGGCTGAATGGGTAAGGAGCATTAAGAAATCTCCTGAAATCATGATTGCACTATATGCTAACTTGGATATAAATTAAAAAACATTTCAGAATAACAGTGATAAGACTAATAGATATGCTTGAAAAAAAGCATAGAAGACACCAGAGGAATCCTTGCTGTAGAGATCAAAGACCTAAGAACTAGTCCGGATGAATAAAAAAATGCTGTAAATGGAATGCAAAATAACCTAGATACAGTGACAGATGGAAGAAGCAGAGGAACGAATAGGTGAAATAGAAGATAAAATTATGGAAAATAATGAATCGGAAAAAATGAGGGAAAGGAAATTACTAGATCACAAGGGGAGAATTAAAGAACTAAGTGATTTCATGAAATTAAACATCAGTATCATAGGAGTTCCAGAAGAAGAGTGAGGAAAAGGGACAGAAGATTTATTTGTACAATTTATATCTGAGAACTTGCATAATCTATGCAATGAAATGGGCATCCAAGTACAAAAGGCACATAGAACTCCCTTCAAAATCAACAAAAATAGGTCAATACCACGACATATTATAGCAAAACTGGCAAAATACAAAGATAAAGCAAATTCTGAAAGCAGCTAGGAACAAAAGGTCCTTAACCTACAAGAGTAGGTACTACATAGGGTAGTAGCAGACCTGTCCACTGAAACCAGGCAGGCAAGAAGGGAGTAGCAGGAAATATTGAAAGTGCTGAATAGGAAAAATATGCAGGCAAGTATTCTTTATCCAGTAAGGCTGTCATTCAGAATAGAAGGAGAGATAGAGTCTCCCAGACAAATAAAAACTGATGGAGTTCATGACCACTAAAACCAACCTTGCAAGAGATCCTAAGGGGCACTCTGTGAGTAGAAAGCAGCAAAGACTACAAAGGATCAGAGGACATCACCACAAACATGAAATCTTTCAATATTCACTCAATGCAAATGGACTAAATGCTCCAATCAAAAGGCACAGTGTATCAGAATGTGTAAAACAAAACAAAAAAACAAATAAAACAAGATTCATCTATAAGCTGCCTACAAGAGACTTATTTTAGACCTAAGGACACCTACAGAGTCAAAGTGAGGGGATGGAAAACATCTATTATGCTAATGGTCGATAAAATAAAACCAGAGTAACCAAACTTCTATCAGACAAACTCAATTTTGTTTTTATTTTTTTAATGTTTTATAGTTTATTTATTTTTGAGACAGAGACAGAACATGAGTGGGGGAGGGGAAGATACAGAATCTGATGCAGGCCTCAGGCTCTGAGTTGTCAGCAAAGAGCTCAATGCAGGGCTCAAATTCATGGACCTCAAGATCATGACCTGAGCTGAAGTCGGATGCTTACCTGACTGAGCCACCTAGGTGCCCCCAGACAAACTATATTTTAAATCAAAGACTGGGTGCTTGGGTGGCTCAGTTGGTGGAGCATCCAACTTTGGCTCAGTTTGTGATCTCTTAGTTTGTGGACTTGAGCCCCACATCAGGCTCGCTGCTATCAGCCTGTCAGCAGAGAATCTACATTGGATCCTCTGTCTCCCTTTGTCTCTGCCCCTCCACTGTTTATGATCTATCCCTCAAAATATAAATAAAATGAAAAATACAACAAGGACTAACAAGAGATGAAGAAGAGCATTATATCACAAGTTAGGGGTCTAT
>NC_043705.1:35062631-35073706 GCF_006229205.1 Suricata suricatta | reverse complement strand
AACTCATTCTATGAACCCAGCTTTACCTTGATTCCAAACCTGGACAAAGACTAAAAAGAATTACAGGCCACTATCCTTAATGAAGCTGGATGCAAAAATTTTCAACAAGATACTAGTAAATCAAATTCAACAGTACATTAAAAGAATTATTCACCATGATCAAGTGGGGTTTATTCCTGGGCTACAGGGCTGGTTCAATATTGATAAATCCATCAGTGTGATACATTTTTAAAAAAAGTTAATGTGGTGTAAGAACCACACAATTCTCTCAGATGCAGAAAAAGCATTTGACAAAATACAGCATCCTTTCTTAATTAAAACCCTCAAGAAACTGGGGATAAGGGAACATGCCTTAACATCATAAAAGCCATATATGAAAGGTCTACAGCTAACATAAGCCTCAATGGGGAAGAACTGAGAACTTCCCCCCTAAACTCACAAACACGACAGGGATGTCCACTCTGACCACTGTTGAACACAGAGTTGGAAATCCTATCCTCAGTAATCAGACAACAAAAAGAAATAAAAGGCATCCAAATTGGCAAGGAAGAAGTCAAACTTTGACTCTTCACAGATGACAGGATACTCTACATGGAAAACTCTAAGGACTTCACCAAAAAACTGCTAGAGTTGATACATGAATTCAGCAAAGTCATAGGATATAAAATCAATGTACAGAAATCGGTTGCATTTGCATACACCAATAATGAAGCAGCAGAAAGAGAAATCAAGGAAGTGATCGCTTTTACGATTGCACCAAAACACATAAGATACCTAGGAATAAACCCAACCAAAGCAGTAAACTATCTGATACTGAAAACTATAGAAAACCTATGAAAGAAAATGAAGATAACACAAGAGATGGAAGAACATTCCATGCTCATGGATTGGAAGAAGAAATACTGTTAAAATGTCAATACTATCCAGAGCAATCTGCACATTCAATGCAATCCCTATCAAAATAACACCAGCATTCTTCACAGAGCTAGAACAGACAATCCTAAAATTTGTATGGAACCACAAAAGACCCAGAATAACCAAAGTTATGTTGAAAATAAAACTACAGCTGGAGGGATCACAATTCCAGACTTCAAGCTGTATTACAAAGCTGTCATGATCAAGACAGTATGGCACTGTCTTGATGGCACAAAAACAGACACTCAGATCAATGTAATGGAATAGAGAGCCCACCAATGGACCCGCAAATATATGGCTAACTAATATTCAAAAAAGAAGGAAAGAATATCCAACGGGAAAAAGCCAGTCTCTTGAGCAAATGGTGCTGGGAGAACTGGACAGTGACAAGCAGATGAGTAAATCTGGACCAATTTCTTACTCCATGGACAAAAATAAACTGAAAATGGATGAAGACATAAATGTAAGACAGGAAGCCATCACAATCCTAGATGAGAAAGCAGGCAGCAACAACTTTGACCTAGGCTGCAGGGACTTCTTACTTGACATGGCCCTGGAGGCAAGGGAACTAAAAGAAAAAATGAACTATTGGGACCTCATCAAGGTAGCTTCTACATGTGAAGGAAACAGTCAACAAAAGTAAAGGCAACCAATAGAATGGGAGAAGATATTTGCAACTGACATATCAGATAAAAGGTTAGTATACAAAATCTAAAAAGAACTTACCAAACTCACCCAAAAAACAATCCAGTGTGAAGAAATGGGAAAAAGACAGGAATAGACAATTTTCCAAAGAAAACGTCCAGATGGCTAACAGACACATGAAAAGATGCTCAATATCACTTATCATCAGAGAAATGTAAATCAAAACCACAGTGAGATACCACCTGACACCTGTCAAAATGGCTAAAATGATTAACTCACACAAAACATGTTGGCAAGGATGTGAAAAAGGGGAATTTAAAAAATTAAAACCAGAACTACCTTATGACCCAGCAATTGGGCTACTAGTTATTTATCCAAAGGACACAAAATGCCAATTCAAAGCAGCATGTGCACCCTAATGTTTACAGCAGTGCTATCAACAATAGCCCAATTATGGAAAGAGCCCAAATGTCCATCAACTGTTGGATAAAAAAGATGTTCTTTCTTTCTTTCTTTCTTTCTTTCTTTCTTTCTTTCTTTCTTTCTTTCTTTCTTTCTTTCTTTCTATCTATCTATCTATCTATCTAAAATAGAATATTACTAAGTGATCAAAATAATAAAATCTTTCCATTTGCGACAATGTGGATGGAACTAGAGGGTTTTATGCTAAGTAAAATAAGTCAACCAGAGAAAGATATCATATGATTTCACTAATATGGAATTTGAGAAACTCAATAGACAAACATAGGGGAAGAGGAGGAAAAATAAGATAGAAACAGAGAGGGAGGCAAACCATAGGAGACCCTTGAATAGAGTGAACAAACTGAGGGCTGCTGGAGTAGAGGTGGGTGGGTGGATGGGCTAAGTGGGTGATGGGCATTAAGAAGGGCACTTGTTGAAATGAGCACTGGGTGTCCTATATAAGAGATGAATCACCGAGTTCTACTCCTGAAACCAATACCACATTATATGTTAACTAACTTGATTTTGAATACATTTAAAAAAAGTAAAAACCTGGCTACATTAAAATGAACAAATTCTCTTCATCAAAAGACAATCAAAAGAATGTGAAAAATCAAGCTACAAGCTGAGAAAAAAAAGGTTTGCAACAAAAATGACTAATCAGTATGTTTAAAAAGCTCCTCCAAATTAATGATACAAAACAAATAACACAATGGAAAGATGGGCAAAACTTACTAACTGGCACTCCATAAAGGAAGAAAATGTTGTGTGAACATACAATAATCAAGCTCATTTAGTAATCAAGAAATGCACAAAAAAGTGGCATTTTATTCCCAACAGATGAGCAAAGGTCGATAATATTGACAAAATCAAGTGTTGACGAGTGTTTAATTATCTCTTAAACACTGCTGACCGTGGTCAGCAATACAACTGCTTTTGAAAAATAATTTGGCAATACTTTTAAAGATGAACTATTCAATAAATTCTAGGACTGAGAATTATGCCACCAGTCATATTCATTCAGAAACTTGCCCATGTGTATCAGAAGGTATATAAAAAAATGACCACAGAGGCATTGTTTGTAACAGCAAAAATCTGCATACAATTCAAATGACCATTGCCAGGAAAATGAATAAATTATTTGATATATTTTTTACAATCAATTTTCATAGAGCAATAAAAAAGAACTCTACCTATACACATCATTATGATGAACCTTAAAAATTAATGAATTAAAAATCGAGTCACAGTAGATCATTTCTTTTTTTGTTTGTTTCTAATAGAACTCTTAGTTTTCCTCACGGATGGAAAAAAGTGATAAATTCCCACAACAACCAAGTCTTTTGTTTCTTTAATCAGAATTACTGGAATTGATTGTGTGCAGAAAACCTCATGTGAGTAACTGTAATTCTCTTGGTTGATTTAGCAAACCTTTAGAGTGAGCAGTTAGTGCACTGAAGGAAAAATTTTCTGAATAAACTGTCAGTCTCTGGTATTGTCAGGAAATGAAACCTGTGGCTACTCAAAACAGATTCTTTAAGTACAGTTACTATCAAAACCATATACAGATTACAAAATTAAAAGAACTGTAGAAATCTTGACTTCTCCCCATCTTCTCAGCAACTCACTGAACCTTAAAACACCATGTGTTGAGACCCCCTCACCACTCCTGACTGCCAACACAACCTCCCCGCGTCAAACACTGGTACCAACTCCCATTTGAGACTGTATTAACAACAACACTCTATTCACTGCTCTCCTTATGTTAATCCTGGACCAACTCTCCCCCATGCTAAGGCTCTTCTCAATGTAACAAGGACAGTGGTCATTCGAAAATGTAATTCACACCAACTCCATCCTCTTATCAAAACCCTCCCCCCACTCCCCCTACCAATGGTTTCTCATCTCACGTAGTTAGATTAAGCCCTTGTCCTGCACAGGCCTGGCCGCAGGCTACTTCTCTCACTTCATCTTCTAACACTCTTCCATCCACACTGGCCTTTTTTTGCAATTTCCTGTATGTGGAAAGCAGGCTCCCACCTTAGGGTCTTAACATCTATTTCTAAATAGCTATCGAAATGAAAATGGGTCCTAGATGAACAAATGACAAAAATGTGCCATCAGTTTATCCAATTCTGCGCACCTTTGGTGCAGTAAAACTATCCTATCAGATCTGATGTGGTGAAGGTGATGTTTTCCTTTTGAAAAATTTTCGGACACATTTTACATGTCTTGGAAGCCATTTGCACATTGGGCCTTATACAATGTCTAATTACCCATAATGCACATTCTCCGTGAGGCCATCAGGCAATCTGCTACTAAGCACACTTCTATTAACTTCTCCTGCTTCACTCACAACCTACCGATACTTACTCCCCCATGAAGAGGTATGTTTTCTTTATTAAATATTCTAAGTCAGGAAATATGAAGTATTTTCAAGAAACGTATTTTTAATGAGATTTTGAATGATTGCCTCAACTTGGAGAAATAAACTCTTTATCAAAGCCAGCTCCTCCTGTTTTTTTCCAGAAGAACTATGATCTCTGGCTATTAATTGAGCATTTTATGGGCCGAAAATGGAAATGGAAGACATAATTTAAATCATGATAGGGCTTCTCAATTAAAGTGATTTTAAAAAGCAGTAAAATCTTCCACCTCAGCCCAGGTACAAGGGTTGCAGAATGATTAGAATTCCTTCTCAGAAAGTAAGATAAAGAATGCTTCAGCGGAGTAGTGTTTGTAGCACATACAGAAAGTCCACAGAAAATCAGAAAAGGACTAAGGAAGGTGCCTTGAAAGTTTCCTTTACCTATTCTGGCCGGAATTTATTCCTGATAGCAGAAGAGTAAAAATTAGTGCACTCTAATCTAATTACTGGAACTGCTATGTCAGTTGGGCCTTGATGGCCTTGGCTCCCAGTGGCTGCTCACAGACACTGGGGCTCTGAGAGAACAGGATTGTGGCTGCGCTTGAGGTCCTTAAGTATCAAGAGGAGATCCTACAATGGAAAGAGTCACACTTTGTGAAAAGAGGGGTGTGAGTAGTCTGATATACATGTCTACATTTGTCTACTAGCCCAAAGTCAGTCTATTCAATTCCTTTTTACTTTCAAGGAATATCTTGACATTTCATCACTACTTGTGTTTTTCCAACTGACAAGTTCTGGGTCCTGACGACTGATGTGAGGACTATGCCTGCTTCTAGGACACAGAAGCCAGTTTGCCATTCAGTAGGCAAGCCTGTGACAGGCACATCTAGAGACCGACTTTGTGATGATGCTCATTACAGTGATAATTACAAAGACTTAATATGTGTCAGGCGCTTTGCTAAGTTCTTTAATCATCTATACTTGATCCTCATAAAAATTTTATGGGATAAAGGTTGCTCTACCAGCACCCCCATTTAACAGATGAGGAAACTAAAGCATAGAAAGGTTAATGAATTCTATACTACCTTCTCAAGAAGGATGTAAAGTCTTCTAGCTTCACCCTTTAAAAGTGACTTTTATACTGCGTTTCAAAATGTGACATTTTGTTTGAATTGAAATCCCCTATTAATTATAGGTACTAACTGCAGACCATAGCCTCTAAAACCCTAACATCAGTTGTTTTATCTGATTAGGATGGATGGATGAGTTTTTCTCTCTGAAGACAGTTGGGTTTCGTGAACAGTCAATAAACAAACTGAAGGAAATGAAGCAAAAAGGGTGATCCCAAAATTGTGGAGAAACGGCATATAAAGTACCGATGGCAAGGGGAACTGGGCGATGCGGAAAAGGGATCAGAAAAAGTCTCCCATCTTAAAAGAACTCTCCTGCCCTGCTGGTGGGAATGTAAATTGGTGCTGCCTCTGTAGAAAACAGTATGGAGGGTTCCTCAAAAAAATGAAAAATTGAAATATCATATGATCCAGGAATTCCACTACTGGTAATTTATCCAAAGCAAATGAAAACACTAATTCGATAAGATGTGTGTACATTGATGTTTCTTTCTACATTATTTATAATTATCAAAATATGGAAGCAGCCTGTAAGTCACCAACAGGTAAAGAAGATAGTGTGTGTGTGTGTGTGTGTGTGTGTGTGTGTGTGTGTACAAAAAAGTCATTGTAAACAATGGGATATTACACAGCTATAAAAAAGGATGAGATCATGCTACTTGTAACAACATAGATGGACCTAGGGGGTATTATCCTAAGTGAAATGAGTCAAACTGAGAAAAACACCATATTTAACTCATATGTGGAATCTAAACAAAACAAATGAATTAAAATTAGATTTCTAATTATAGACAGCAATGTGATGGTTATCAGAGAGGAAGGGCATAGAGAGATGAACAAAATGGGTGAAGGGGAGCGGAGATACAGCCTTCCAATTACATTATAAGTAACTCGCAGGAATAAAAGAGCAATCAGACAACAAAAAGAAATACAAGGCATCCAAATTGGCAAGGAAGAAGTCTAACTTTCACTTTTCGCAAATGACACAAAACTCTACATGAAAAACCAAAAAGTCTCTCACCAAAAAACTTCTAGGAACTGATACATGAATTTAGCAAAGTCACAGAATATAAAATCAATATACAGTAAGTGGTTGCATTTCTCTACACCAATTATGAAGCAGCAGAAAGAGAAATCAGGGAATTATTCCCACTTACAAATGCATCAAATCCTATAAAATACCCAGGAATAAGCCTAACCAAATACATAAAATATCTGTACACTGACAGCTATAGAAAGCTTCTGAAAGAAGTTGAAGACAGAAAGAGACGGAAAGACATTCTACTTATGGATTGAAAGAATAAATATCGTTAAAATGTCAATACTACTCAAGACCATCTACATATTCAAGGCAATCCCTGTCAAAATAGCACCAGCATTCTTCATGGAGCTAGAACAAACAATTCTAAATTTTATAGAAGCACAAAAGACCCTTAATAGCCCAAGTAATGTTGAAATAGAAAACCAAAGCTGGAGGCATCACATTTAGGAACTTCAAGCTGTATTACAAAGCTGTAATAATTAAGACTGTGTTACTGGCACAAAAACAGACACACAGATCAGTGGAAGAGAATAGAGAACCTGGAAATGGACCACAAACATATGGACAACTCATCTTTGACAAAGCAGAAAAGAATACTCAATTGAGGAAACACCAGTCTCTTCAACAACTGGTGTTGGGGAAACTGGACAGTGACATGCAGAAAAATGAACCTCAACCACTTTCTTACACCATACGCAAAAATAAACTCAAAATGGATGAAAAACCTAAATGTAAGACGGAAACCATCAAAATCCTAGAGAAGTAAACAGTCAACAGCCTCTTTTACCTGGGTCACAGCAACTTCTTACTTGATATGTTTCCGGATACAAGGGAAAGAAAAACAAAAATGAACTATTGGGACTACATCAAGACAAAACCTGCAGAGCAAAGGAAACCGTCAACAAAACTAAAAGGCAACCGACAGAATGAGAGAAGATATTTGCAAATGACATTTCAGATAAAGGGATATCTCTAAAATACTAACCCTATAAAGAACTTCTCAAACTCCACCCCCCAAAAAACAAATAATCCAGTAAAGGAATGGGCAAAAGACATGAATAAACACTTTTCCCAAGAAGACATCCAGATGGCTGACAGACACACAAAAAGATACTCATCACTCATCATCAGGAAAATACAAATTAAAACTATAATTAGATATCACGTCACACCTATCAGAACAACAAGTATTGGTAAAAATGTGGAGAAAGAGGATTACTTTGGCATTGCTTCTGGGAAGGCAAACTGGTGTAGCTACTCTGGAAATAGTATGGAGGTTCCTCAAAAAATTAAAACTACAATTACTCTACGGCCCAGCAACTGCACTACTAGGTATTTATCCAAAGGATATAGGAGTGCTGTTTCAAAGGGACATATGCACCCCAATGTTTATAGCAGTGCTATCAGCAATAGCCAAAGTATGGAAAGAGGTATCAACTGACAAATGGATCAAGAAGATGTGATGTGTATATACATCACACACACACACACACACACACACACACAATGAAAAAATACTTGGTGATGAAAAAGAATGAAATCTTGCCATTTGCACCAACCTGGAGAAAACTAGAGTATTAGCTAAATGAAAAAAGTCAGAGAAAGACTAATATCAAATTATTTCACTCATGTGGAATTGAAGAAACAAAACAGATGAACATAGGGGAAGGGAAGGAAAAATAAGATAAAAACAGGGAAGGAGACAAATCCTAAGAGACTCTTAAATACAGAGAACAAACTGAGGGTTGCTGGAGGGTTGTTGGGTGGTGGGGATGGGCTTAATGGGTGATGGACATTAAGGGGAGCACTGCTTGGTATGAGCACTGGGTGTTCTATATAAGTAATGAATCACTAAATTCTACTCTTGAAGTCATTACTACACTATATATTAACTAACTTGGATTTAAATAAAAAACAAACAAAACCCCTAAAGATTGTACCAAAAAATAGAATTTATGAATCACTGTTAAATACAAAAATATGTAAAGAAATCACTTGCATTTATATGATAATAATAATGTAGCAGAAAGAGAAATTAAGAAAACAATTTCACTTACATTTCCATCAAAGGAATAAAACATCTAGAAATAAACTGAACCAGTGAGGTGAAAGATCTCTACTCTAAAAACTGTAAGACATTAATGAAAGAAATTGAAGATGACACAAGCACGCAAATGAAACCAAATGAAAAGCAAATGAAAAGATATGCCATGTTCAGAGATTGGAAGAATTAATATTGTTAAAATGTTTCATACTTCCCAAAGCAGTCTACAGATTGAATGCTGTCCCTATCGAACTAGCAACGACATTCTTCACAGAATGAGAACAAATAATCTTAAAATTTGTATAGAACCAATTTTTAAAAACCCTGTATAGCCAAAGAAACCCTGAGAAAGAACAATCCTGGAGTTTTCACAATCCAAGATCTCAAAAGATACTACAAAAGTATATAATCTAAAATGTATGGTACTGGCATAAAAGTATGCATATAGATTAATAGAACAGAATAGAGAGCCCAAAAATAAACTCAAGCATATGTGGTCAATTCATACATGACAAAGAATATATAATGGGAAAAAGTCTCTTCAATAAATGGTCTTGGAAAAACTGGACAGATGCATGCAAAAGAATGAAAGTGGACCATTTTCTTACATGAAAATAAACTCAACATGGATTAAAGACTTAAATGTTGAGAACTAAAACCATAAAATTCCTAAAGGATTACATAGGCAAAAATCTTTTGGAATCAGCCTTAACAACATTTTTATCTATCTGTCTCCTGAGGTAAGTGAAACAAAAGCAAAAATAAACTATTGGGACTATGCCAAAATAAAAATGTTTTGTAGATCAAAGGAAACCATCAGCAAAACAAAATGCCAATCTACTGAATGGGAAAGATATTTTCTAGTGATGTATCTGATAAGGGTTTAATATCCAAAATATATAAAGAACTCCTACAGCTCAACACAGAAACAAATAATCTAATTTAAAAATGGGTGGAGTATCTGAATAGATATTTTTTCAAAGAAGACATATAGATGACCAACAAACACATGGAAAGAAACTCAACATCACTAATCATCAGGTAAATCGAAACCAAAACCACAGTGAGTTATCAGTTTTCATCAGTCAGAATGAATGACTGGTGTCAAAAAGACCAGAAATAAGTGTTGGTAAGGATGTAGAAAAAAGGAAACCCTTCTGTGCAGTTAGTAGCAATGTAAACTGTTGCAGCCACTATGGAAAACAGTATGGATGTTCCTCAAAAACTTAAAAATAGAAATATCATATGATCCGGCAATTCCACTGCTGAGTATGTATTCATTATTTATAATAGCTAAGATATGGAAGCAGCCCAGTGTCCATTCATATATGAATAAAGATGTGCGCGCGCACACACACACACGTGTATTTCTCAGCCATAAAGAAGAATGACATCTTGGCATTTGTGATAACATGGATGGACCTAGAGAGTATTATGTTAAATGAAATAAGTCAGATCAAGATAAACACCATATGATTTCACTTATATGTAGCATCTAAGAAACAAAACAAATGAACAAAAAAAACAGGAACAGACTCATAAACCTAACAAACTGTGGGTTGCCAGAGGGGAGAGGACAGAGGAGATGGGCAAAATTGATAAAGAGGATTAAGAGGTACAAGCTTCTAGTTCTAAAACAAGTCACAAGGATGAAAAGTACAGCATAAGGAATATAGTCAGTAATGTTTTAATACGACAGTATGATGATAGATGTTAAGTGCACTCAAAGCGGTGAATATCACATTAGGTACAGAATTGTGAGTCGCGCTCTGTTGTACACTTTAAACTAATGTAACATTGTATGTCAACTATACTTCACATAAATAAATGAGTAAATGAATAAATAAACCCAGCCAGCTAGATTTATCTATCTACCCATCCATCCATCCAAGAAAATACAGCCAGTATAAATCATCACTTCAAGTTCTTTTCATGATATAGAAAATTTTCCACTATGCAAAGTTAGCTTAAAAAGCAGAATATTAAATTGTACAGACAGTAAAATTGTAATTGTTTTAATATTAAGAAGTAATTCTCAACAAGGGGTAATGTCTAGAGAGACTTTTGATTATTACAATGGATGGTAGTGAGTTTTGGCTGGCATCTCTACTCTGAGGGGAGGTCAGGATTGCTGTCAACATTCTAGAATTCACAGGACATGTCTTAACAAAAAAGAATTATTCTGTTTAAAATGTCAGCAATGCTGAGGTTGAAAAAGAAATTGATATGGAAGAAAACTTTTTAAAGAAAATATACTCACAATACTTTGTCAATGATTTTATTATTGATTCTAAACATTTCTGCATTTTATAAATGCTCTGTAATGAGCATATTTTTCTCGTATACGTGGATAAAAGTAACACATAAAGGAAAAATCTAAACTTGCCCTTTCCTTTTTGAAATAAGTCAATAAGTAATGAGGTCAACATAGAAACAGGTTGAGAAATTGGTCAGGGCATCAAAGGAGGA
>NC_043705.1:35058631-35062531 GCF_006229205.1 Suricata suricatta | reverse complement strand
TTACAATACAGTAGTTGCAATGACACTCCAAACAGAAAAGCAAAGTAAAAAATCAAAACACCAACTTCTGTTTCATGTAATTAGACTTATACAGAAATTAGAAGGTTAAGTAACAACTAGTTAATCACCTAATTTCACAGCTATCTGAAGTGGCAATCGTTATATAGCAGCTTATCTATGATACATTCAAGATAAATTATACAATATATTACTTGTTCATAGGCTGCAACACAGCCTGCTTACTACCTTTCCTTAAATTCCACCTCTATACTACAATATGCTTGAGGTCCATGCAAAAAAGTAGCTACCTTTTATGTAGGAAATGGATGATTAAGTCTTTGGTGTTGGTTATGTTTAAATGAAGTTGCTATCTGATTTTTAAAATCTACTGGTCTTAATATTTTGGATGTTTGGCTGTCGGGGAACAATCAGGTTTCTGCCCTTGGTTTCTTTGAACTGTAGCGTCAAAAGCAAGACCCCTAGAAAATATAAAATTCTGTCCACCAACCTTTTGTGCTGTATTTTGTTGTCATGATCAGAGAAGGTTGGAATTAGAGAAGCTATTTTATAATATCGGTGTATATAATATCCTTGGTAAATTCCCTCTTTGAACCAGTCCTGGAGGACTAAATCATTGCAGGATTCCTGTACATAGTGGATGCCATGTGGAAAAGAACACTCTTAGCTGTTTTCTGTCTTCTCTTAGTTTATCTTTGGGTCTTTATGGGGTATAGCTGCTAAGATGTAGGGCATTAATACTGGTAATACCTTCAGCCATGAGGACACAGCCATCTATAGGTTGCTAGTTGGATTCTGTGTGTTTTGTTTCTATCAGTTTCATACTCAGAACGTGTCCTAGTAGACACTGATTTTCCTTTGTCTAGGATTCATGTTAGAATCTCTTCCATAATGAAGCTGGGAAACACAATCACTATACATGATAATAATTCACTAATGTGACCATTTTTCCAATATAAGGTAATCGCACAATTAAACTGAAAAGCATTTAGAAGATACAGAATTCTATGACATTAATTAATGTGAAAGTGGAGAGCTAATCCCAGCATGTGAGGAAGCATTATTAAAGGAGGATGTGATGGGATATTATCAATTAAAACTAAAGAAAAGGAATGCATTATATGTGCTTCAAATAGGATGATTTGAAGAAAAAAAATAGGAGATATCTTGCTGAAAGTTGCAAAGATATCAACAAATTTTTTGCGGGCACCTGGGTGGCTCAGTTGGTTAAGTGTCTGACTTGGCTCAGCTCATGATCTCATGGTTTGTGAGTTTGAGCCCTGTGTCAGGTTCTGTGCTGATAGCTCAGAACCTGGCATCTCCTTCAAATTCTGTGTCTCCCTCTTTGCCCCTCACCTGCTCATGCTCCCCACCCCTCTCAAAAATAAATATTAAATTTTCTTAAATTTTCTGCAAAGATTTATAATTGTGAAGAAAGATTAAACAAAAATGGTGAGTCTTCTATAGTAATGTCCTAAAATTATATTGGTAAAATTACACCAAAACCAAACAAAAGACTACTTTGGCTTAGTTTATTATAAAAAGTACAAAGTTGTAAACAACAAATTCAGTGCATATAAGATAAACTTGTTTTCTTTTTAGTTCACTTTCATTTTTCAAATAAAATCCCTAATCAAACTTTTTCTTTACTCTGTATATCTATGAAATTTTGCTTAATTTATGCCAGTCACAGTCCTGGTTGGAAGGCAAAAGGCACAGGGGTAATTGAGGAGAGTTTACTATTTACAAAGGTCTGGCAAGGTTTTAGAGAAACTGCCAAGGACTAATACAGCACCCTGGGGCTAGCAGTAGTGGGAAGTCAGTTGGAAATCAGTTACTTGGACTAAGAGATAGTAACTATATGGAGAGTGTCACCTTTGGTAGACATGGGAACACAGCCAACTCACAGTGATGACACAGAGAGGAAGCCAAGAAGTAGTCTTGACTTTCCTCTCCTCCTGCCCTCTACTGTCCCACCCATGCCTCCAAATGACCCAAACTAACTGGATGCCAGAGTGCAAACATAACAGATTCCTAGGGCACAGAGCAAGGTGAAAGATGGAGAGTAGAGATCGTGAGGGCAAATGGAAAATTCCAGCGTAGCTTTTGAAATGGATTCACTTTAAATTTTTTAAAAGTTTTTAACATTTATTCATTTTTGAGAAACAGAGACCAGAGCATAAGCCAGGAAGGGGCATAGAGAAAAAGGGAGACCTAGAACCCAAAGCAGGCTCCCAGCTGTCAGCACAGAGCCTAACATGGGGCTTGAATTCATGAGCCATGAGCTCTTGACCTGAGCCAAAGTCCTATGCTTAACCAACTAAGTCACCCAGGTGTGACAGGGTAAATTTTTTTAAATGTTATTGAGCGACAGAGTAGAAAGAGGGGAGGGGTAGAGAGAGACAGAGATAGAATCCAAAACAGCCTCCAGGCTCTAAGCTCTTAGCATGGAGCCTGACACTGGGCTCTAACTACAAATCATGAGATCATGACCTGACCAGAAGTCAGACTGAGCCACCCAGTGCCCTGAAATAAATTAAATGACTTTTTTTCAGGATCTATTATCTTCAAATAAAGAATATGGCTTTCTGTATTCAAAGAGTATTAAGCTAGCATAAGAGAATAGGACTTTGAATGACTTAAGACTCATTTTAAAGTAGGTCTAAATTAACTTATATAGTTACAATATGTACATGTACTGAAGAATTACTGACATGGTAATATCCTGCAGAATTCCTCATACACACTGCTACCCCATCATGTCCCTACAGTTTTCTATGTGAAAAGTTGACTTTTTGGAGCTATGTATATAAGACTCTATATTGATACAGATTTAGTTTTATACTATTTTATTTGGATCATTGTTTCACTTTATTGTGATCTTTCTGGAGCCTAACATTTTATCATCTTTCTTATCAGCTGTTTCTTACCAGCTTTCTGTCACTATTAAATATGATCAGGTTCTAATGATCATCCAATCATTGAGAATAGTGTTATTTTGGTCATGCAGGTGGATAGAGCCCTAAAGTGTAGGAATACAGATGGTACAGCAGGATGGTAGTAATTCATAGTATATTTGGGGAGACTAAGTTATACTCTAGTAACAAATTCACCCCAAACATCTCAGTGACTTTCCACACCAAAGCTGATTTTCCACTTATGCTCCAACCTTTCTCTGTGTACTTCTGCTCAGAATTCACTGGTATTAGTTCTATGGCCCCAACCCAGCCATATGGCATTTAAAAATGCAGGCAAATACAAGAATATTTGGTGACATGAACTTTGAGATGCAGTCCTTTGACCAATTTTGAATCCATTATATTTTTTAATGTACAGTTTAGAATTCATGTGTATTTCTCCATCTTTCAATGACTTATTCATTGCCATTTATAGACTAACAATCATTAAATGGATACTCTATGATTTCAACTTTAGGACCATCTAGTCAGATAAGCAGTTTCATTTCCCTTTTACAGATGAGAAAAGTGAAGCTTAGAGATTATCTTGACTGAGGATGTATCATCAACAAGCATTGGAAAAAAGATTTAAACGAATCAATTCCACACACACATACTGCTTCTTACTACCTGTCTCTCTAATCTCTTGGCCAATAATAAAATAAAAGAAAGGGTATGCCTCAGGTCAGATTGGAAACAAGATGAACTGATTTTCATTCTGTCCAGCAATTCTTCCCTTATGCCCTGGTACCACTTTCTCTTATTTTTATTCACGTGCCCTAAGCTCTCATTCTCTATCTTTCTCCATCAATTGCTCTCCTAAGAAGATCTGAGAAGTCACTCACATTAAAGTTAAAATGACTGAATAATTTTTCTTTCATTTTTGAGTTATTTATTAAAGATAGATCATTCTGCAACTAAAAAG
>NC_043705.1:35046865-35058531 GCF_006229205.1 Suricata suricatta | reverse complement strand
CAATGACCAGCCGTGAGATTACTTGTGATGGGCAGGAGCCTCAATAGCTACCTTCCTCTGACAAGTCATCCAGTCCTTGAGCTTCAGTGTTGTGTGTTTCCTATGGGGACTGCAACCCCTGGCTTGATCAAAAGCTAATTAGTGATAAACTCTGTGATGGGGAGTGAGAACCGACATCTTAATTCTGTACTCGGGCCTGACAGCTTTGGTGGGATTCACTAGGTGCCATCAGTAAACCTGTAAGCACATCAGCTGAGGTGACCCAAATACTCGCCTCTGAGTATTTCCCATGTAGGAACCTATCATACAGAGATATTCCCATGTCTGCTATGTCATTTATAGCAGAACCATTTGCAGAGGGGAGAAAATGGACACCTTGTGACTGTCTGTTAATTATGAGTAGGGTGAAGACGAAACAAATGAAAATATAACCAATTTGTTATTAAATGTCAATGAGATGAAATTGGGGTTTTTCTTTGTTTTTGATGAATTCCAGGCAGGGTTGGCACATTTTTTCCTGTAAAGGGCCAGACAATAAATATTTGAGTTTACATGCCATGGGAACTACTCAGCTCTGCTTTATAGCACAAAAGCAGCCGTAGATCTTAGGCAAACAAATGAGTGTAACTATGGTCCAATAAAACTTTCTAAAACATGTGTCAGGCTAGATTTTACTTGAGGGTCCAGTTCCTCAAACCTCTGGCAACAAGAATCCTTTAGCACTGCAATTAATCCACACAACACCCATTCATGTATGTCTTCACGTTCTTCTATTAAATCATAGTAGCTAACATTAAGTGAATAATTACTCTGCGCCTAATCTTGATAACGAAATTCTGCTGTTATTCCCACGTGCCAGATGAGGCACTGAGACAGGAAGGGTTACATAACTTCCTTGTAGAGCTGGGAAGAGACAGAATCAGGATACACCACCTCATTAAACCTAGAGCCCATCTGTGATAAGCCGGGCCCTGTGAACATGCAGCTTTAAATCATTAAGCGTGATACAAATGGCAGTCAAATTATGAATACTTGCTCTTGCTTTATAGAGAAGGAGGCAGAAATACACGTGGATCTACAAAATCCACACAACAAGTGGGTCTGGAGTTGCTCACAGACCCCACCTCTTTGTCTGGCTGCCATCCATTATCACATTATCTTCCAATTAAGTCACTGCCACCTTCAAGTCAAAACAGTGACTTAGAAAATTGTTTCTTTAGGACATTTCTTTGTCTTCACTGAAACAGCCCCAAATCCTCACTCTGCCTTCTGCTTGATTGTCACCCCTACCTGCTTCTAACCCTGGAGGTAAAGTTTTACTCCTGCTGGGGCCACAGTGAAGATTATATTGCAGGGCGAAGTGATTATTAAGCTATTAATCGAGACTGCCAACAGAGACTTCCATAACTTAGTAATACATTGAAAAACACCTAAGAATTAGCTACTTAACAAACCTGAATTTGATGAAAAGCCGAACTGACAAGCCTCTTCCCCCCACATCCAGGCTGATTTTTCACCAACTGTATGTAGGAAGCTATAAAAATACCTCTCGAAGATAGCTGCCCATTGGCTGTACACTCAGAACAAACTAAGTGAGCCTCTCCTTTTCGCTGCGTGCTATTTTCCTGCAAACCTCCCACTCACTATGAACCAGAAGTGCCTTCAACTACTGGAAATTAGCGAGCAGCCACAACTGTGGATTTCTCACACCAAATGGCAAATAAGTTCAGGAATCCTCCGAGGAGCCATCAAGAGATTTTTATAATGGACTCGTCGTACCTGCCCTACTGTCTCCATTGGTATGGCAAAGACGACTCTGGTGGAGGCAGTCTACAAGGGATGCCAGGATATCTTTGTTCTCCTAGGAATTCAGAGACCTTGCTTCACAGCTTCTCTGAGACTTCCCATATGGGAGAGAGGTGATTCCCAAAAAGGAAATCATGGTCTAGTTGCAGAAAGAGGTGGGGGGTGTGCTGGGTGGTTGGCATCTAGCCACAACTTGGATAAAGAGATCACTTTCTTATCACCTACAGTCTCTGGTTAGATGCTCTCAATAGCCCAGCGAGAAACTAATGCTAAGTATTATTATCCTCATTTTCCACAAGAGGAAGTGCAGGCACTGATAGGAGATGTGACCTAGTTTATCAGGTGGTATGGGACAGAGCAGTATTGGAACCAGAGCCTTCTGACTCACAGTTTATACTCATTAAATTGAAGACCAACTTGACTGGGAAAAAAGATCTTTTTTACAATAATCTTTTCTAATGCCTTGGGGGGAAATGATCTTCATCCACAAATTTAATCAACCTGAGAAATATCCTCCAGCCCTTTGCACTTATCTAGGGTCACAGAGACAAACTGGCAGGTAAAACCAAATTCCACTTGTTGTGTGATCTTTGATCGGAAATGTAACTTCTCTAGGCTTCAGCTTTCTTCACTTACAACATGTGGAGAACACCTTTTCTTGATTATCTCCAGATTTATAGAGGCAACAAGATATAAAAGTTCAAGTGTAAGTTCTTCAAAAAAGCACCAAAGGCCCTTTATAGTTGTAAGCCTCAGTAGGACCTGCTAGCCTGCTAATATACAATTATGCTTTGGGGGCATAATTTAGGTTTTTATTAAATTATTTTTTTCTGAGGTATAGTTTCTTAGGAACTTGCTCTACTTCCCCCCTTTACCCCTTTACCCTACGGTAACACATATGAGCTCTTTAGCCCAAAAAGTATCATTTTCATTTACAGCAACCGTCTCTGGTAAATAGTAAAATCCAAATTTCATTTCCTGTGCATACTCCCTGTACACTAAATTCTACCAGGAATATGACAACAACATGGCTGGCACTCACAGAATGTGACTGATTTGAGGGAATTCATTGATAGCTGACCTCAGGTAAAGCCAGGATTTTTTGAAGGCTTTCATCTTTTTCCAAGAGTGCTTTACAATAACCTAAGCAAAGAACTCAGGTGTTGTCGCCAGGCCAATGTGGGTTCAAATCCTAATACAGGCTCTTGCTGGCCATTTGACCCAGAGCCAGTCACATGACTTTTTGAGCTTCATTTCCCCATATACAAAATGGGAATACAAATTAGGAATAGAAATACATAGTTGATAGTAGTATTATAAGACTTAGAGATAATGTAGGTAAAATATCTTATGAGTTACCTAGGACTCCAAGTAGGAAGTCGTCATCATCATGACAACCATCTTACTATTATTATTATGTGAATAATATTGTTTAATCCTCACAATATTAGGAAATACTTATTGTTTTTAACAGATGGAGAAACTGAGTCTTAGAGGATTTAAATTACTTGCTCAAGATCAATGACCAAATAGTACTCTTGAGATGTGTTCTAGCAGAGCACACAGTCAGCCCTCCACTATGCGATCATTGTTACTGTTACTGTTACTGTGTTTCCCTCATCTTTTTGACAACAGGTCAGGGCACAATCTGGAGAGCACATGATGCAACAGCTTGCCTCTGGGTGGCAGTCAGCAGTATGGGAAAACAGCAGGCTACTGGAATAAGAGAACAGGGCTGACACTTCCAAGTCACGTGACCTTAAAGACGCCTTCTGCTGAAGTCTAACATCCTCATCTGCAAAGTGACTTTAACCATCACGACTCCATGGCATAGCTTTAAACATCAAATATGGACGTGTGTACGACAATCCTTTGTGTAGTGTAAAATACTACATGATCATGTTTATGTGAAAAGTTTTACTGTCATTACCAGGGACCAAGTCATCAAGGAATGACTATAAAGGCTACCTTATTCTATGATAGAAAGTGAGGGAAAATGTTTCTGGTTCCACTAAAGTAAACATCGACATCAACTTTACCCCAATGTTGATGACAAAGAAAAGTATTCAAAGTCTTGTACCTCCATATGCAGGATGTGAGTCCAAGTCTTATGAAAATATTAAATAATAAACTGCTTAATTAACACATCTCCCCACATCACAGAATACAGAATTAACAATGTAGGAGGTAGATGTGATTAGTCCTGGGTATTCATGTTATTTAAACATTTCCTGAAAGCCAACTCTATACAGTGTTCTCATGGCCTCAATATTGCCACCAGTTTTCTCTTCCTGTCATTTACCATGTAAAACTAGAAAAGTTGGATTTGACTCTTTTAAGCACCAATCCCGAAAACTAGGTTTCTGTCACTGAAAACACATAGAAGTTTGGAAAGTTGGGAGAGATTAATCAGACCTTAGCCAGAATGAGAGTTATTTGGCAGGCCCTATGGTTTCCGGAAGAGCTTTGTGGGCACTTGCTCCTTGAGAAGCCATACCCTGGGGAGGTGGGCAAGAACTTAAACTTGCATGACCTGGTCTAGTTACCAACTTAATTAGTACTGATCAAATGGCCCATTTTGGCTGATGAAACCCCAAAGTAGCGGAGCTGTCACTTCTGGTCCCTTGTCTAAAGGCCTTCGTACAGTTCTTCTGGGGTCAATGTGCATGTATTTGTGTCAGGATTCTCTGCAAGAAAGTAGTCTGGTAATAATAATGGAATAACCTATGTACTCCTGTACACTATGTAACTATGTACACACTACAGACAGATGCACAGTACTGCAGGGTATAAAACAAGGTCTCATCATGCATGTTAGAGAAAACATCTAGTATACTAACAGGGTTTTAATTTGTGGGAGCTGAATCATGTTCTTCTGAAAACTAGGAAAAACTATGCTCTGCACCCCTCCACATAACACCATATGGACAGATAAGCACCATCACCAAATGATAAACCTCAGAAGGGCAGGACTAGGTCCATGTCAGTCAATATTCCATCCCAGATGCTTAGTACGAGTGGCTGGCATACTGAAGGAACTTTATCAACAATGACGAACGAATGAGGTCAGTAAAGGTAAGCTACTAAGCCAGAGTCAGAGGCTAACATTTGGAGTAATCTACCAGTTCTTGAGAAGGAAATTTGTTCTCTCCTGCTTTATTTAGCTTCAGTGTTTTATCCAAGTATAAAGTATGTAAGAACTTACCAGGGCATAGAAAGTATTGTGGGCATAGTGAGATTTCCAGTTGACTATGAACCTGACAAAAGAAGACGCCAAACATTCACAGTGAGCTTGTCTCTCCATCCTCCTGCCCGAATCCCAGTGTCACGTGGTTGTGTCTACAGGGCCAGCTCTTATTCTCACATCTGCTCTTACTACATGGATCCACTGTACCAAATTTTTTCAGGCAATAGAAATTTCAAAATAAATGTCACTACTGAAGTTAAAAAATTTGACCAAGATGCTGTAAGAGTTGGAATGAAAGTATTTAAGAATAGAGTTTGGGAGCAAGCCAAAATTTGCTTGAAAAATATAGTATTGGCTGAACTTTTCCAGCTTAAGTTAATATTGGTCAGCTAGTTAATCCCTCATTAGACAGAGTTCAGGCTCTATAATTAAATCTAGGAATTACTATTATGATGATCTATAGTGTTTACCCATGAATAATAATATTCTGCTCACACATTAATATGTGAATATTTAGAAAGTATTTCTTTTGTGTGACATGTTCATGAGCATTAAAAATAATTGTTTGCTATCAGAAAGACTAAAGAAGAGAAATAATCTTTAAATGGTGATGATCCAATTCTGAAAGCCAATCTGTGCCTTCACTGTATCCTAAAATGCTTACAGAATTTTCTTGCTAAGCAACCAGGTACTTTCACAACTTTGGCATGCATAGGATTCTCCAGGAGGGCTGGTTATAATGCAAACTCTCTACCCAAAAGACTCCCATTTAGTGTTTCTGAGAAAAAGGAGCCCAGGAACATTCATTTTAAATAATCATCCCAATGGATTCTGATTCACTAGGTTACAGTCTAGTCATGGATTTATTTTTTCACTGCCTATTTATTCTAGTCATAATTTTGGAAGATAATTCATAAATGTTCCAAAATTACAGTCAGAAAATTATGGAGGAAAATTAATATGGGATGTGAATAAAAGGAGTAGGAAAAGAGTCTGGGAGAATTAATTGTTCCTTCTTAAAGAACATTGGACTTGCATAATTTAAAAGAGAATGAAACTCTTTTCAGAGAGAGTTTTGCTTTTATTTTTTTCCTCCAAAAACTTAGTTTTATCTGGGGTTGAGAAAGAGTAACTTTGCTTACCAAAAGATTGCAGAGAATCAGGAAAGACAAGTAAATATTGTATAACATATAAAACAGAACACAGTACCTGAAAAAGTAGGTTTATAATAAATATATGTTGAATAAAATGAACAAATGCCTTAACTAATAAATAACTATAGTAGCTTATGGGAAGAAATATATTTTTACAGATATTAGAATTTTCCATTCAATAAAGTTTTCTTCTAACTCTGGGATTCATTCTGTGAAACTACATTAAGGGTGACAATACATCTACTTTAAGTTTTTGGCTGGTAGTCTTTTTATTCTAGGTAGCAGAAACTCTAATTAAGAGTCATTAGCATACACACACATTCAAAAAAAAAAGGACAAACACAGATCACAGATTTACAAAGGTGGGAAGACTGAGTAGATTTTTTGACTTCAGGTACAGCTGGATCCAGAATCACAAAAGGTTTTTTTTTTTGTTTTTTTTTTTGAGCTCTCCTTTCTCTCTTCACCACTTTTGTCACTCCACTCAGGCAAGCTAGCCTCCCTTTTCTTGGTGACAAAAAGGCTGCCAAGGCCATTAGCACCAGATTTACATCTATTTTACTAATATATTTAGCATTAGAAGGAAAACAAAGCACTTCTATTCTGACAGCTCAAGCCAACTTCCCTCCAAGTGACCTCTGATTGGACCTGATTAATATGACTTAGGCCACGCTTCCATCATTGAATCAATCACAATGACCAAGCACACATCCTTAGGCCTGAGACGCACTACCCCTAGACTCAGAAGGTGAGTCGACTAGCCACAAGTGAACAACATAAACTGAAAACGGAGATGTTGGTTCTCAAAGAAAAATTAAGGTAAGAAACACTCGTGTAAGAGTAAGTGCCTTCTTTATGGCATTCCTGGGTCAGAGCCATGTATAAATTACCTTTGTAATTTAAAAAGAAGACAATTATGACAAAGTACTTTGAAATGTTAAGAATATTCAGTTTGGAATGGTTCTTTGCAGTCCTGCATTGAGACGGGATAAAGGTTCATACAATTTTAGACCTAGAAGGACCTTACAGACTACTTAGTCTCATTAAGTGGGTTGCAGATGAAGAAACAGAAAATTTCAGGATTTGGCTCCTTTCTACATGTCCATTTTTATCTCTCACCATTTAATCCTTTCTTTTACTATCTAGCCCTTTATTGTCCAAGGCAGTAGCCATGTGACTGCAGAGCACTTGAAACATGGCTAGTTTAGACTGAGGCTTGCTCTAAGAAAAAAATCACGGAGAATTTCAAAGACTTAGTATGAAAGGATCATGTAAACTCAGTATTTTATGGATTATGCATGGAAATGATAGTATCTGGGATGTACTGGGCTAAATAAAGTATATGAATTCATTTCATGTATTTCTTTTTTACTTGTTTAATGTTACTACTAGATAATTTGAAATTCTATATGTCATGTTTGCCCATATGACACATATGTGGCTCACGTTCTCTCCACATTGCCTAGAAAGTGCCGTACTCTAATCTCATGGTTATCACACATGTTGTTACTGTGGCCTCGAACACTCCTCCTCGCCTTCTAGCACAAGGCATCCTCTCAGGAAGACTTTCTCTGACCATTCTGTGCCTTTGTACGTGTTCTCACAGTTCCCTGCCATCACTGTGTTGTTACCATTCATTTAACTGTCTACCTTCCAAGTCCCTTGAGCTCAGGCACTAGGTTTCCCCTGTTCACGACTATATCCTGAACTCTGGGCCTGGTGCACAGTAAGCACTTGGTAAGTAGTTACTGAACTACCGCTGGAGGAGAACTGAGGTTAGGGTACTCTCTTAGTTGTCCAAGAAATGGGTCTCCTCTCTTCTTCCAGGAATAAGAAGCGTATCTCCCACACAAATTTTCTAGAACTCATGATCCTTTTCTTCACTCCTAAATGGCAAGAATGGTCCATTTGTATTTTTTCCCCCTCAAAGGTGACACAGTAGAGGGGTTTTGTCATCAGAGAATCAAGACGCTCCTTTGATGCAATCATGGCAGCAGGCTGCAGTTAACAGATACTTACTTCAATCAAAAGGCTTCTGATCTGAGCATCAAGACAAGCAGCTATCATAACATTTAAAACACACCCTATATTTACTTTCCAGCTTTTTAATTATAAAATCAATGGAGTGTTAATGATTTAAGCATTAGCTTGCTCCCTGTGAATTCCCAAACTCCTCTTTTTGAGGTGTAAATTTCTAAGTTGCTCAATTTACCCAATTTGTCAGAACAGTTTCCATTAGAAAATATGAAAATTTAATGAAAAGAAAATGGGCACAGGCCACTTCCCTTAAGCATCTAATGACTTACTAGAATAAATGCAACATATTAATGAAATACCTCATTTACTATTTCCATCATGGAACAATCATCCGCACATCTCTCTAAACATTGTCCCTTGCTTTATATTAGAGCCGGAGTTTTGTTGTGATGTGTCTATTTGGTTGTGGATTTTAGCTTGTTTATTGGGCCATAAACGGACTTGAGCCATTTACAGGGTGTTTCCCTAGATGTGAATCCCTGCAAAAATACTTTAAAGTTTTCTCAAACCCCAGTTGCACTGTTTATTCATACCAGACCCAGTGCGAATGAAATAAATTAGATATGTGTGTGTATATGTAAAGATTGATTCATAAATCACTGTGTGCCCTGCATTTTGTAGCTTGAAAAGTGCCTTCACATGCCTTATCTCATTGACCCTCAGTGGAAGTTATCTTTATTTCCAGTTTACAAATGAATCAACCCAGGATTGGAGAAGTAACATGCTTGCCAAGTGCCAGGACCAACTCAGTGCAAGACTTGAAATTTACTCTTTGCTCCTCCCAAAACCTTCCTGATATCTGGTGCAAATTAAAAAGAATTTGCTTTCACAAAATTTCTAATTGGATCTTGATTTTATTATTTGCCTCTTTTTCATTCACCTCAGAGTGGTTGGCAAATAGTTAGTACCCATTAAATGTTAGATATGTTATTGTTTCTTTTAAAGTGAATTACTAAATAGAAATCAGATTAAAAAAATTTTTTTAATGTTTTATTTATTTTTGATACAGAGAGAGACGGAGCATGAGAGGGGGAGGGGCAGAGAGAGGAGGAGACACAGAACTGGAAGCAGGCTCCAGGCTCTGAGCTGGCTGTCAGCACAGAGTCCGACGCGGGGCTCGAACCCACGAACATGAGATCTGACCTGAGCCGAAGTCGGAGGCTTAACCGACTGAGCCACTCAGGCGCCCCCAGAATTTTTTTTTAAAAGCTGGATTCTATTGCACTAAGATTTCATGGTATTACAGCCTTTGAAAAAAATTTTTTAGGGGCAACTGAGTAGCTCAGTCGGTTAAGTGTCTGACTTCAGCTTAGGTCATGAGCTCACGCTTTGTGGGTTGAAGCCCCAGGTCAGGCTCGGTGCAGATGGCTCAGAGCTTGAAGCCTGCTTCTGATCCCATCTCTCTCCCTGTCTCTCTGTCCATCCCACACTTGCTTCTGCCTCTCTCTCTCTCAAAAATTAATAAACATTAAAAAATTAAAAAAAAATTTAAATCTTTATTTATTTTTGAGAGTGAGACAGAGCCAGAGCATGAGCAGGGGAGAGGTAGACACAGAATCTGAAGCAGGCTCCAGGCTCTGAGCTGTCAGCACAGAGTCTGACACGGGGCTTGAACTCATGAATCGTGAGATCATGACCTGAATCGAAGTTGGATGCTTAAGCAACTGAGCCACCCAGGCACCCCAAACTGTCTTTTTAAGGTATGTAACTAGACTTTATTACATGGCTCCAAATTTATACAGTCTACCTTTCTATGGTTCTATGATCATCCAAGGTAAAAGACAAATTCTTCTAGGGGAGTCAATAGCAGAGGTCTCTTAAAAATTTTCCTAATTTAAAGCCCTAATTGTCTCACTAAAACCTCTGTAATGATGCCAATTAGTATGACTTCTTCTTTCTGGGCCAGTGGGACAGTAAATTTCATGCACTTTGGTTTCAAGTAATGTTGGTTTGTCTATTTTGACCAGCTTTTTTCATCTAATTTTCTTCACTTTTTTAACTCTTCTCTTTTCACAGAAGAGTGCTTCAAACCCACTTTCACAGTCCTCTAAGAATTTCCTTGACCTCCAATGCCTGACAATGTCATCAGAACTGAATAGAGGTCCTGAAACAAGCATTTTCCATCTATAGAATAGTCCACCTAATTTTTTTTTCAATTTGCCTGAAAATTCTGTGTTTCTGTTCATGTAGATAAATGGATCCTAATAACAGTATGCTACCAGCAGCATTTGCTCTTGTGCTCTAGGTCAGATGTACATTCACGCTATAGCCAGTCTGGTTTGACCAAAAAGGAACAAGTTTCTCCAAGTGGAAGCAAAGCAGAGAAATCAGAGACCAAGAGGGAAGACTAAGAGAAAATTGGACCAGAAAGCTTATGTTTGGTTTTAGAAGCTTCTCATTTCTCGGGAGCCTGGGTGGCTCTGTCACTTAAGCATCCAACTCTTGATTTTGGTTCTAGTCATGATCTCCTGGTTTGTGAGTTCATGCCTCAAGTCTCGTTCTACAGTGAAAGCATGCAGCCTGTTTGGTATTCTGTCTCCCTCTCTCTGCCCCTCCCTTGCTTGCTCTCTATCTTTCTCTCTCAAAATGTATAAACATTAAGAAATTTTAAAAAAGAAGTTTATTATTTCTTCAGGGAATGTTAGAGTATCTGATGTGTGGAAAATACAACCAGAACAGCCTTCACTCTCCAGAGCTGTATAGCACAGTGTTTTAGAAATTAAACTACTATTTTTTCCATTTCTTGGTGTCTTCTTCAATTTCTTTCATGAGTTTTCTATAGGTTTCATTGTACAGGTCTTTTACATCCTTGGTTAGGTTTACTCCTAGGTATTTGATAGTTTTTCATGCAATCGTGAATGGGATCAGTTTCTTGATTTCTTTTTCCACTGCTTCATTTTTGGTGTATAGGAATGCAACTGATTTCTGTACATTGATTTTGTACCCTGCAACTTGACTGAATTCATGGATCAGTTCTAGAAGGCTTCTGATGGAGACTGCCAGGTTTTTCCATGTAGAGTATCATGTCATCTGTGAAAAGGGAAAGTTTGACTTCTTCTTTGCCGATTCTGATGCCTTTTATTTCCTTTTGCTGTCTGATTGCTGATGCTAGGACTTCCAGCACTATGTTAAACAACAGTGGTGAGAGTGGACACCCCTGTCGTGTTCCTGATCTCAGGGGAAAAGCTCTCAATTTTTCCCCATTGAGGATAATATTGGCTGTGGGCTTTTCATAAACTGCTCTTATAATGTTTAGGTAAGTTCCTTCAATTCTGACTTTCTCAAGGGTTTTTATTAAGAATGGGTGCTGTATTTTGTCAAATGCTTTTTCTGCATCTATTGACAGGATCATATGGTTTTTATCTTTTTTTTTGTTTCTTAATGTGATGTATCACATTGATAGATTTGCAAATATTGAACCAACCCTGTAGCCCAGGAATGAATCCCACTTGATCATGATGGATAATTTTTTTTATATGCTG
>NC_043705.1:35045257-35046765 GCF_006229205.1 Suricata suricatta | reverse complement strand
TTGTTTCTTAATGTGATGTATCACATTGATAGATTTGCAAATATTGAACCAACCCTGTAGCCCAGGAATGAATCCCACTTGATCATGATGGATAATTTTTTTTATATGCTGTTGAATTCAATTTGCCAGTATCTTGTTGAATATTTTTGCATCTGTATTCATTAAGGATATTGGTCTGTAGTTCTCTTTTTTTGCTGGCTCTCTGTCTGGTTTGGGTATCAAGGTGATGCAGGCTTCATAGAATCAGTTTGGAAGTTTTCCTTCTAGTTCTATTTTTTGGAATAACTTAAGAAGGGGTATTATCTCTGCTTTAAATGTCTGGTAGAATTCCCCTGAGAATCCATCTGGCCCTGGGCTCTTATTTATTGGGAGATTTTTGATAGCAGATTTGATTTCTTCACTGGTTATTGGTCTATTCATGCTTTCTATCTCTTCCCATTTGAATTTTGGCAGTGCATGTGCATTTAGGAATTTGTCCATTTATTCTAGGTTGTCCAGTGTGTTGGCATATAATTTTTCATAGTAATTTCTAATGATTGCTTATATTTCTAAGGGATTGGTTGTAATAGATCCATTTTCATGCATGATTTTGTCTATCTGGGTGCTCTCTCTTTTCTTTCTAAGGAGCCTGGCTAGAGGTTTATCAATTTTGTCTATTTTTTCAAAGAACCAACTCTTGGTTTCATTGATCTGCTCGACTGTTTTTTTGGATTCTATATTGCTTATTTCTGCCCTGATCTTTATTATTTCTTTTCTTCTGCTGTGTTTGGGGTGCTCTTACTGCTCCCCTTCTAGTTCCATTAGGTACTCTGTTAGATTTTGAATTTGTGTTTTTTCTAGTTTGTTGAAATAGGCCTGGATTGCAATATACTTTCCTCTTAGGACTGCCTTTGCTGCATCCCAGAGAGTTTGGATTGTTTTATTTTTGTTTTCATTTGTTTCCATATATTTTTAATTTTGTCTTTAATTGCCTGATTAGCCCAATCATTCTTTAGTAGGGTGGTTTTTAACCTCCACATTTTGGGCTCATGGATTGCAAGAATAAACATTGTGAAATGTCCTTACTACCCAAAGCAATCTACACATTCAATGCAATCCCCATCAAAATTGCACCAGCATTCTTCTCAAAGCTAGAACAAGCTATCCTCAATTTCGTATGGAACCACACAAGACCGTAAATAGCCAAGGAAATATTGAAGAAGAAAACCAAAACGGGAGGCATCACAATCCCAGACTTTAGCCTTTACTTCAAAGCGCTCATCATCAAGACAGTATGATATTGGCACAGAAACAGACACATGGACCAATGGAATAGAATAGAGAACCCAGATCTGGGCCCACAAATGTACAGCCAACTAATCTTTGACAAAGCAGGGAAGAGTATCCAATGGAAAAAAGACTGCCTCTTTAGCAGGTGGTGCTGGGAGAACTGGACAGCAACATGCAGAAGAATGAAACTAGAACACTTTCTTACACCATACACAAAAATAAACTCAAAATGGATGAAG
>NC_043705.1:35034901-35045157 GCF_006229205.1 Suricata suricatta | reverse complement strand
AATCAAGAAAACTAATAGGCAACCGAGGGAATGGGAAAATATAGTGGCAAATGACATACCAGATAAAGGGCTAGTCTCCAAAATCTATAAGGAACTCACCAAACTCCACACCCACAAAACAAATAACCCAGTGAAGAAATGGGCAGAAAACATGAACAGACACTTCTCCAAAGAGGACATTCAGATGGCCTACAGGCACATGAAATGATGCTCCACATCCCTCATCATCAGGGAAACACAAACCAAAGCCACACTGAGATACCACCTCACGCCAGTCAGAGTGGCTAAAATGAACACATCAAGAGACTATAGATGCTGGCCAGGGTGTGGAGAGACGGGCACCTCCTACACTGTTGGTGGGAATGTAAACTGGTACAGCTGCTCTGGAAAATAGTGTGGAGGTTCCTCAAAAAAGTATCAGAACTCCCCTATGGCCCAGCAATAGCATTGCTAGGGATTTACCCAAGGGATACAGAAGTGCTGATGCATAGGAGCACTTGTACCCCAATGTTCATAACAGCACTGTCAACAATAGCCAAATCATAGTAAGAGCCTAGATGTCCATCACCTGATGAGTGGATCAAGAACATGTGGTATATGTACACAATGGAGTACTACATGGCAATGAGAAAGAATGAAATCTGGCCATTTGTAGCAAAGTGGATGGACCTTGAGGGTGTCATGCTAAGCGAAATAAGTCAGGCGGAGAAGGACAGATACCATATGTTTGCACTCATGGGTCTAAAAGGAGAACAGGAGAAACCTAATGGAGGACCAGGGGGAGGGGAACGAGGAAAGAGAGTTGGGAAGAGAGAGGGACTCAAAACCTGAGAGACTACTGAATACTGAAAATGAACCGAGGGTTGAAGGGGGGTGAAGAGGTGGTGGTGATGGAGGAGGGCACTTGAGAGGAAGAGCACTGGGTGTTGTTTGGAAACCAATTTGACAATAAACTATTTTTTTTTTAAAAAGAAATTAAACTCTGTATTACTTAGTTCGTCACCAGTGAAAACTGACTATAATGGTCTGCTTTGGTACCACTAGTATTAGTTTGCTACCTTCATTTGTTATGGTTACTATTAGTTTATCATAGCCAGTATTAGTCACTTCGTTACAGCTAATTTGGTACCACTTAATTGTAGCTGTTAGCTCACTGTTGCCAAAACCGACCCTAATACTTTATTGACTATTTACAGTAAGTTTATTTCTGGCTCACTAAAATCCAAAACCAATGTTTCTAAGCTGCAGGCATTTCTTTTCTATGGAAATGGAGATTCTGAGATCGGAACTCATTCCCTCCTGACCAATATTGCTCACGGTTTGCAGCTAGACCCCAACTACATGGTCACACCTGCAGCAAGGCAGGATGGTATGTAGTCTGCTTATGTGTCCCCCCGCTCCCCCCCCCCACCCCGCCACAGGCACAGAAGCATACAGGTTTGGGGGAATAGTTAGAAAGTTTCTGCTATGAACTTTCAAACAAACCTTGATTTGAATCCTGGCTCAACTGACTATGCATTCAGCAACAAGTAACAAGGTAAGATAAGGATTATAATATTTCCATGTGGTTGGTGTGAGGATAAATGATACAATAATAACACACATTTCTAACATTTCTGAAGGGTCACATAATGTAAGAGTTACTTCAGGAAGGCAACCAAGCGACCATTTTATTGCGGGTCAGATAATAGTTCCAGGCACCGGCAGGGACCGACAACCCCCACTCTCCGATCTGGAATGTCTCACCACTGGAATTCCAACATCCCCCACTGAAATAAACAGCCAATCCTATCCTGCCACAGTCCAAAGATGCCCTTACCTGGCTATCTGCCCACCTGAGGTCAAACCCGGAACTCTTGTATCCAAAAAGCACCTTGCCCTCCCGTACCTGGCGTGACTTCCCTGACTCCCCACTCCAGAGTCACGGAACCTCACCAGGGAATTGCAGACTTCAATAAAGGTTTTCTTGGCTCCATCACTTGGTCTCTCTCTTTCCTCTCACCTCTGCCTCCATCTATTAAATCTTAAACACAACATCCCAGCCTTTCCACACTATTTCATAAAATTTTCACAATCCACCTATAAAAGTACATACTATTATCATGTCTGTTTCATAGACGAAGGTTGTACTAAATGGAGTACAGAAATAGCCAACAGTTGGGGCACCTGGGTGGCTCAGTTGGTTAAGTGTCCGACTTTGCCTCAGGTCATGATCTCACGGTTTGTGGGTTCTAGCCCCGCATCAGGTTGTGTTCTGACAGCTAGCTCAGAGCCTGGAGCCTGTCTTCAGATTGTGTGTGTCTCTCTCTGACCCTCCCCTGCTCATGCTATCTCTCTCTCTCAAAAATAAGTAATAAAAAACCATTAATAAATAATAAAAAAAGAAATAGCTAACAGTTGTTCATGCCCCACTATATCCGTGCTCTGTATAATGTGATTTTGTGGTGATTATATTTAAAAAAATGGAATTCCTACCTGATGAATCTGGTTTGGCCTTGTGACTTGCTTTAGTCAATAGACTATACTAAGAGTGACATGGTCAGTTCTGAGTCTAGACTAGCAGCTGTTTTAATTTAATTTTTTTCTTGAGAGCACACAAGTGGGAGGGAGGGAGGGAGGGAGAGAGAGATACTTAAGCAGGCTCCCCACTTAGCCCAGAGCCCAGTACGGGGCTGGGTGTGGGGCTTGATCCCACAATCCTGGGACCATGGCCTGAGCTAAAATGAAGAGTCAGACCTTCATCCGACTGAGCCACTGAGGCGCTCCAACTGTTTTAGAGCCTCACAACTGCCCTGTACACAAGTCCAGGCTTGCACAGCAGAGCATAGGTGTGGAAGAGCCAGGTCAGCTAAAGCTATTCTAGACTGTTTCATCCTACCTGCTAACTGGTCAGCTCCTCATAGACATCTAGGTTAGCCCAGCCTAGCCTGGGCCACACCACAAGAACCACCCAGGCAACCAGGTTTATGAGCTTAATAAAAAAAATCTGTATTTCCATTCTTTTGTGAGGATTATTATACAGCATTATATATGGTAATAAATAACTAAGGCAGAAGTTCCAAGAGGTTGCATTATCCGCTTAAGGTCACATAATGAGGAAGCAATAGAGCCAGGAGGGGAACCATAATGTAGGGAATCTAAAACCTATGTCTTTATCTATTACAATATGCTAAGATAATTATCTTTTCAAGCTGGTTGACGTGCTCAACAAATAAAAGCCATTAATATGGTGCTCTATTATGAAACTCTACCATCCAGGGCAAACTAGCATTTGCCTCATCAATGTCAGTTGCTCACACCGTTTCTCCAAAACTAGCAGTATGCCTGACATGTAATATGTCTTCAGTAAATATTTATTGGATGAATTACTGAAGGTTGGCTACTCAGATAAATCAGCAATAAGCATGCCCTTGAGGAGCTGAGACTGTCAAAGGGAAGACCAAACACAGATGTAAATAATGGTAATATAAGATGCAAATGGTTAAATACCACAGGCAAGGAAGGAATCAGTAGATCATTCCTGAAATTCAAAAATAGCAGAAATTACTTACTGCGTGGGAGGCAGTAAATATTTCATGGAGCAGATGATTTCTGATTATTATCTTCACCACAAAGACTTTGAGTATATGAAGATTCTAAGCATGGAGCATTCCAAGCATGGGGATGTCAAGAACAATGCATGGAAATCTGAAACAATGATATGAACACAAGGAAATGGTGAATGAGTTTTTCCGATGGATGAAAAAGAAATTCAGGCTACTTTATGAATCAGAATTCATGGGATCAAATCCCTACCTGGCAATAGATTCTGACAATTAGCTGTGTCTGGTTTTAACTATCACTTAATTAATCTCTTCTTTATTCATTCATTGATTCTTTTATTCTTCCTTTCAACATTTATGTAAAAATACAGCTAAGTACCAAGTGCCATTTCCAAAGAAGGGAGAAAGTTTTCATCCACTATTCTAAATTGGGAGTATATGAGTCTGAAAGGCAAAGGTCACTTTTACTCTTCTATTTGATTTCTCAAAGCACCCATCACAAAACAGTGCTCAAATGTAAGCTAATACACAAACACACAAAAACACCAGCTGGTTTCAAATTAATTTAAAAGTTGATTAAGTGACAACTGGCCCTTTTTCCCCATAAGGTGCTCAGTTAATGTTCATTATCAATTACCTCTATACAGCTTAATTATACTTCTCATTAGATAAATTTATGTATTAATGGGAATCTTTTATGTCCACTTACTGTGCTGGGCATCAAGCTGAGGAAGTTGTCCAAGATGTGATCCTTGTCCTCACAAGCACAGAGAGGTAAGTGACAGTGACTGTTTTAGGCACTGAGGGTTCAACAGTGAATGAGTCTGAACCTTTTTACAGAGAGCTTCCAGCCCAAAAAGGGAATACCTACAATAAAGAAAAATATAATTTTAAAAACCTTAATCCAATTCCTAAAAGTAATACATGCCACAAGATAATAAAACACTGCAATATAATGGGAAGCAATGGAGTCTAACTTCTTTAAATAAGAGCTTAGGAAAGACTTCCTGAAGAATTTGTATTTAAGCTACATGGGATGATCTAAAGACAAAGTGTTCTGAGCAATGTGAGTGGCAAATGCAAAGGCCTTAACTCTAGAACAAACTCAGTTATCATAGACTATTTCAAGCGAAATACTTTGTTTCTATTTTTTTAAATATAATTTATTTTCAAGTTGGCTAACATACAGTGTATACAGTGTGCTCTTGGTTAGAAAGATACTGGCATATGAATCAGTCAGTGATTCAAGTTCATAGCTAGCCACACACTCTGGTGAGACAATCTCACTTACAGCACTTTCAGAGTGAGCATGACCATGTACAGCATGAGTCTGCCTGCTGTGTTACCCACAAATTATCCTTGGCTGTCAACTAGGAACTGGAGCCCACCCCTAACTGGCTTACCTTCCCCTCTAGCTCTATGTCATGCTGTCAAGTTCTTGGCACCCCTGGATGCCTGTGCTAAAATGGCAATCATGAACATTGCCATCCACCTGCCCATTCCACCCACCCCATGTCTGTCCCTGACCAGAGTCTCCTCAGCATCTCAGAGCCATCTGCCAGCATGTCACCACAAACGTAAGGTGGTGTGTGCTCAGCCTTCTGTCACATCAAATTGTTTGCAATTATCACCCCAGGAGACAATTTGTTGATCAAAAAAAATGAAAAGAAATTTATCTACGAGTTTTGTCTTAAATGCCTACTGAGATCTTAATTGAAATTTTTCTGTTATCCATGAAAAATTTTCTGTAGAGACCTATCTATCTCTGCCTACAACAAGGACATGGGGACACATGCTTTACTTGTCAGACTTTTTTCCACCTCTGATCCATCCTCTGTCACTGATCCCAAGTTTAGAGTGCAAGTAAAGGCAGTCATGTTCCTATTTGAGTTCTTTAAGTGTTTTCACCTAGAAATTGATCTAGGTGACCAGTTAAATCCCAGAGCCAAAAAGGCAATAATTTCATTAAAAGGAACAGAGCCAAATTAAAAGATGATAATAACATTTTCCCAGAACCATAGATTAGGTGTTCTTTCTACTCATTTCCCTAAAAGGTTATACTTTTGCTATCAAAGCAACTATGACACTTAATTGTTGTCATTTGTTTAAAGGTCTATCTTTTCTCTTAAGAGTATGAAGTCAGTAAGGATAAAAATTACACTGATCTTGCTTATCACATTACTCCCAGTGTCTAGTCAGTGCCTGGGAAATTTATATTCATGATTTGTTGAATTAATGAATAAATGAAGCAATTCTTCAGAAACACTTCCTCAATGTAAAACAAATTCTGGCAATGACTCTGGTGCTGATAAATTCCTCCTCCCAGTCACAACTTCTGAACGTCACACAACACACCTACACCAAGAACGCTAGCTGCATCTTAGTGCATTTTTTCTTTATGAAAGCTCATGAGGAAAATTTATTGCAGATACATGTACAGTGTAAGGTAGTATGTGCTATAAGGTGGCATCTATGGAAAACTATATGCCTGAGTAGAATTATGTCTTCTACTGCTCCATTCATAGTTATGTTTCCCAATGGCTGTTTCAGGACTAGCTCTTCAGCAGGTAAGGATCCTTCTTCATGCTACAATGCCCTCAAAGAATACAAGATATTCTTTATAAGTAGAGGACTCACAAAACGTCTAGGAATCCACAAAGTTGTATAGATTGGAAACTACCCAATCCTAGGAGCACTACGCCCTTTGTAGATGTCCTAAGTTTCTGTATTTATTAGGACAATTTTAAGACAAATATGAGTAGTGACTGCTCTAAAAAACATCAAAAACATTAATTTTCTAATAGATGGGAGCAAAGGTCTTGAGTCACCCCATGAATGTGTGTACCAGATATCCTTCCAACAAGTTCCTTTTGGCTTCAATTGGACAGGGTAAATTTCTTTTCATTCCAACTAAAAAATTCCACCCGATTTATAAAACATCATCATCCGTTATTTAAGTCAACTTCCCCCTTTTCAATCAGCATCCAAGAACATCAAACTTTGTTCATTTTAATAAGAGTGAGAGTAGTACTGTTAAAGTTAAAAATAGTTACATCTCATATTTGTACATTTTATGTATATGATCTCATGTAAGATTTACAGTAACTCTGAAAGACAAGTGCTAAGATTATTGCCATTGTACAGATGAGGAAACGAACATTGAGTAAAATGACTTTGCCAAGAGCCACAGGCAGTATGAGGAATAAGTGGGATTATGTGGTTCCCAGCATTGTTTCCCTGCCCCAACAAAGCCCTTCCTCTTGGACCTGAAAGCCACCTATTACTGTCTAGTCTGCCTCAAAGATAGCAGGGATCACATGCACCATCACCTGTGCCCTCAGTGTTGATACACCACGATTGTCCCTAATAATCAGCACATTCCCAGGCAACTAGCAGCAAGAGGAATAGCACTTTGAGAAGATGAAGTCATTAGGAGGAAAATTAAGTGATCCATTTTGCCTTCAGAAGTATACCTCAGACTTTGCTCTCTTCTGTTACCTTTCTCTCAGTAACAAGAGTCTTACTTTTTCAATACTGTAACAGATTCTATTTTCGCCAAAAAAAATTCTCACTATTTCAATGGTATCAAAGCTTCCTATGTAAAGACCAATTTTGTACTAGATCTGATGTGAATGCTTATAATGAAGAATCCATTTAAATTTTTCAAATGACGCCTCCAATCTACCTCATACCAATGCTTTTTTATCCCCAGGGTATTTCTTAAAGGATGTTGGTTAAAATAAAATCAACTGAGCTACCATCAAACCCCCATATGAAACATATAGAATTTTTTTGGTTAGGCTGACAAATCAGCTTATTCATATCCAGGTAAAAGATCTTTACTTGGATATTATTCTTTTCTTTGTGCTCTTCCCTAGATTTTAAAAATGCCCTTCTTTTTCTGCTTAGATATCAAGTCCTAGAAGTTCAGACTATTCAACATTGCCCATGCCTTATACCCAAAAACTACATAAACACACATGCACACATGTGCACACATATATCCCTCAGTATGGAAAACTATTTCAGAGTTCATATTTTTAGTGCTTTAATCACTTAAGATCTCTTGAAACTACATCTTTAAAATTTTTTTTCAATGTTTATGCAATTTTGAGAGAGAGTGTGTGAGCAGGGGAGGGGCAGAGAGAGAGGGAGACACAGAATCTGAAGCAGGCTCCAGGCTCTGAGCTGTCAACACAGAGTCCCATAAGAGGCTCAAATTTGCAAATTGTGAGATCATGACCTGAGCCAAAGTCAGACACCTAACTGACTGAGCCACCTAGATGCCCCATTTTCTTATGTTTGAATTTACTTTTAGAGAGAGAGAGAGAGAGAGAGAGAGAGAGAGAGAGAAGATGGGGGTGAGGAGAAGAGAGGGAGAGAGAGAATTCTAAGCAGCCTTCATATTGGCAGCATGGAGTCCAATGAGGGGTTTGATCCCACAAACCTTGAAATCATGACCAGCGACAAACTCCAGAGTTGGATGCTTAACGAAATGAACCACCCAAGAACCCCTTAAAAGTAGTATCTTGCAGAAGAACCTATTGGGATATAAAGAAACCATTTACTTGGGGTATATATCAATAGTAAGCAGTAAATATGCCTAATATTCATCCTAAAGCAACTGGCAAAGTGCATGTAAATGTTAATGATTTAAACAATTTAACGATTTAAACAATTTAAGCAATTTAAACAGATACATGGATGAGAATATCAAGCCATCAGGAAAATTATAAATGCATAAGTTTTCAACTCTCACCCCTTACTTTGATCCATACAGCATCTAAAAATAATCAACTCTAAAGAAACAAACCAGGAGAAATTACTCTTAAATTTGATATTTTGCTTTTTCTTAAAAATTTAAAGATCAGATACTATTGGACAGCTTTTCCACTATGGTAAGAGCTGGAAAGGGTGGAGTAGATGTTGCTGCCTTTAGAAGACCACATACTGATGGCATCTGAGTGGCTCAATCGGTTAAGTATCTGACTCTTGATTTTGGCTCAGCTCATGATCTCATGGTTTGTGGATTCAAGCCCTACATTGGCTCGGTACTAGGAGTGTGGAGTCAGCTTGGGATTCTTGGGATTCTTGGGATTTTATCTCTCTCTCTCTCTCTCTCTCTCTCTTTCTCTCTCTCTCTGCCCTTGCCATGCTCTCTTGCTCTCTTTCATGTGCGCTCTCTCTCTCTCTCTCTCTCTCAAAATAAGTAAAATAAACTTTAAAAAAAAGAAGACTTCTTTCAGCACACTTTCCACAGTCCGCACCCTTCCTTGTCATATTTACAACCTAGTCAACTTCATTAATTCCCATTCCTGTGTGGTCTCTAGAGGAATGAGGTTTTTCAGCCCCTAATATATCCCCTTCTACCAACACTTGTCTTCAAATCTTGTCCTGTATCCTCCATATCTTGAAACCTTGGTATCAGATTTAATACTCCCCCTCCTTCACTGTGTGTCTTCCCATTTGTGCCAAATTCTTTGAGGGCCACTTCTAACGAAGATCTATTTCTGTCGTTTCTTTAATTCCAAAGCTTCCACTCAGTGTTTTCACTATGGGTCATCTGAACTTCTCTCACAGACCACCAGAAAACATGCCACTTCCAGGTTCCCTTGCATCCTTCAACCTATTGCTCCAGTTCCCTGATTTTGGGAGTCTGTTGCCTAAAACTTTGTTTCTACCATCGCTTATTAAAGGTACAAACACGATGGCCTGGCTTTTAAAATCTTCCATCATCTTCTTCCCCCTCCCCCCAATACATCTGCTACTCTCACCTCCCAATTCAATTCACCACTCACTCTCTGCTCCAGTGATATGGAGTTATTCACCATACCTTATTCCTGCTGCTTTGCCTAGCAAGTCCGTCCTTCCTTCCTTCCTTCCTTCCTTCCTTCCTTCCTTCCTTCCTTCCTTCCTTCCTTCCCCATCTCTCATTCCTACGTCTCTCTCGTCCCTTCACCTTCCTTACCCACCAGACAACATCCTGTCTCTCAAGAATACCCTATTTACCATGAGGTCTTCCCTCACACCCGTTATATGATGTACTCTCTCCCTCCTTGTATCCATTTGGTCCTTGGCTTTCATATATGTAACTGCTCTCATAAATTCCCTTGTACTCTGGGTCACATGTTCTCAATGGAGCACAACTTCCTTGAGGCCAGGTACCAGGTTATAACATTTTTTAACCCTTTAAAATGTGGGGAGCTTCTTGGTCACAGTAATAATAAACTCCTAAACATGGACTCAACTGTGGATATAGTGTTTCATATTTTACAAGGATGCCTTTATTTCTTTATCACTTTGCACAAAAGGAAAATGAGCCTTGAAAGTGCTCAGTGTATTCATTTCTGGGTTACAGGGCTGGTTCAATATTCGCAAATCCATCAATGTGATCCATCACATTAACAAAAGAAAGGATAAAAATCATATGATCCTGTCGATAGATGCAGAAAAAGCATTTGACAAAATACAGCACCCTTTCTTAATAAAAACCCTTGAGAAAGTCGGAATAGAAGGAACTTACCTAAACATTATAAGAGCAGTTTATGAAAAACCCACAGCTAATATAATCCTCAATGGGGAAAAACTGAGAGCATTCCCCCTGAGATCAGGAACACCTCAGGGGTGTCCACTCTCACCACTGTTGTTTAACATAGTGCTAGAAGTCCTACCATCAGCAATCAGACAGCAAAAGGAAATAAAAGGCATCAGAAT